>NW_007751600.1:0-485 GCF_000696425.1 Galeopterus variegatus | reverse complement strand
CAAAAAAGGCTGTTGGCATTTCCACAGGGATTGCATTGAATCTGTAGCTCACTTTGGGTTGTACTGACATCTTAACAATGCTAAGTCTTCCTGTCCATGAACATTGGATACCTTTCCATTTTTAAGATAGTCTTAAATTTCTTTCAGTAATGTTTTTAGTTTTTAGCATACAAGTCTTTCACCTCCTTGATTACATTTTTTCTTAAGGATTTAATTCTTGTAGATGCCATTGTAAATGGAATTACTTTTTTAATTTATTGAATTGTTTATTGCTGGTGTATAGAAATGCAACTGATTTTTGTGTGTTAGTTTTCTAATCTATAACTTTGCTGAATTCACTTATTAGCTTTGGTAGCTTTCTTCTGTATTCTTTGGGATTCTCTCTATATAGGATCATGCCATCTGCAAATATAGCTTACTTCTGTCTTTCCAATTTGGATGCCTTTTACCTCTTTTTGTTGTCTAAGAGTTCTCACTAGAACTTC
>NW_007751599.1:8631-9243 GCF_000696425.1 Galeopterus variegatus | reverse complement strand
ATACTATACTGCTAAACAACTTCTTATTATTTGATTAAATTTCACTTGTCATGTTTAATAATTTTTGATAAGTTGTGTATTAGTTTGTCAATATTTTGTTAAGCATTTTGCATCTCAATTCATGAGATATATTGATATTCAGTTTTCTTCCCATAATATCTTTGTCTTGATTTGGTATTAAGGTAAACAAATCACATTGTATTATAACTTGGGAAGCTCTCCTTTCCCTCTATTTATTGAAATAGTTTGTGGATAATTGACATTTTTTTCTTTAAAAATTTGGTAGAACTCAGCAGTAAATCTACTTTGGCTTAGACCTTTTTTTGTGGGAAGATTTTAAATGTACTTGTTTCATCTAAGGTGTATAAATTATTGTCACAAATTTTTTTTTTAATAATATTCCCTTATAGCAGGAGTTCCGGTCAAGATGGCAGAATAGATAGTCCCCAGCATCACTCTCTCCCACAAATCAACCAATTTACAACTATAAAAATGTAACAACAGCCAAGCTGGGGCTGCTGGAGCTCAGGGGAAGAAGAGGAGAGACCTATAGAGTTCATGAAGAGGGGGAAGCCACAATGAGAGAAAGAAAAAAACTGCTCAGAGCATTTT
>NW_007751599.1:2630-3238 GCF_000696425.1 Galeopterus variegatus | reverse complement strand
CATCTTCTTGATGTATTAATATTTCACTTATTTTTAACATCCTAATTGAGGTATAGTTGATCTGCAAAGAATGGCACATATTTAATATGTATAGTTGGATGAGTTTGAATATATGCAAATACCTGTGATATCATCACTACAATCAAGGCAATAGACATAGTCAACCCCTCCCAGAATTTCTTTGTGTACTCTCATTTTCCTTGTGGTAAGGACACATAAAATAAGTTTACTCTCTTAAGCATTTTTAAAGTGCACATTTTCATATTGTAAACTATGTTGTATAGCAGATCTCCAGAACTTATTCATTTAGTGATCTGATACTTTATACCCATTGAAAAGAGAGACCCCATTTTCCCAAAGTATATCTCCTGGCAAGCACTATTATTTTCTGCTTCTATAAGTTTGAGTATTTTAGTTCCCTCATTTAAGTGGAATAATTCAGTATTTGTTCTTCTTTGACTGGTTTATTACACTTAATACAATGTCATCCAGGTTTTTTCATGTTGTCACAAATGGCAGGATTTCCTTCCATTTTAAAGCTCCATTATATATGCATATTCCACATTTTTAAATCCACTTATCTCTTGATGGACACTTGGGTTGATTCC
>NW_007751599.1:0-1046 GCF_000696425.1 Galeopterus variegatus | reverse complement strand
TATTGCCAAGGCCATACTCAGGGAATTTCTCCCCTATTTTCTTCTAGTAAATTTATAGTTTCAGGTCTTAAAAGTAAGTCTTTAATATATTTTTAGTTTATTTCTGTTTGTGATGTGTGGTAGGAGTCCAGTTTTATTTTTCACCTGAGTATATCTAATATCCCCAGCACCATTCATTGAAGAGACTATCTTTTCCCTATTGTGTGTTCTTGGCATCCTTGCCAAATATCAATTAACCAAATATACATGGTTTATTTCTGTGCCGTGTATTCTGTTCAATCTGTCTACAAGGAACTTCAAAAGGTTTGTGAAAAAATGGAATTAAAAGATAAAATGTAATAAAATATAAACTTTATTTCTCAACATAAAGTCCATCAAGTTCAAGACACTTCAGTAAGCCATTTACTTCATTTCTTTTTTTTCTTTTTTTTCCTTTTTGAGACCAGCCGCACCGAGCTCAGCCAGTGAGCGCACCGGTCATCCCTATATAGGATCCGAACCCGCGTCGGGAGCGCTGCTGCACTCCCAGCGCCACACTCTCCCGAGTGCGCCACGGGCTCGGCCCCATTTACTTCATTTCTAAAAATACTGAGGGTCCTAGGAATTTAACCACATCAATGTAGTTATGTTCACACTATTAACTGAAAATAATTGGTATTCTTTAAAGATTCTTTAAGATTAAGAAACAAAAAGAAGTCAGAATTTCCAAATTGGGAATGTAAAGTGGGTGCCTAATGATTTCACATTGAAATTCTCATAAAATTGCCCTTGTCTGATAAGAGGAATGAGCAGGACTATTGTCATGGTGAAGACCTCTCTGGTGAAGTTTTCCTGGATGTTTTTCTGCTCAAGCTTTAGCTAACTTTCTCAAAATGCTATCATAATAAGCAAATGTTTTTGGTTTTTGACCCTGCAGAAAGGTAACAAGCAAAGTGACTCAAGTCTCCCAAGAATCTGTTGCCGTGACATCTGTTCTTGTCTGGCCCACTTTGCTTTGACTGAATCACTTCCACCTCTTGGTAGTCATGGCCTTCAGAATTGTACTG
>NW_007751598.1:0-9243 GCF_000696425.1 Galeopterus variegatus | reverse complement strand
ACATAGATAAAACTGCAGCAGAAAGGCCAAGATGTAAAGACAAAGAAAATGAAATTAAAAGGGAGACAGGTGACATAAATAAGAATTGTAAGAAGGAGAATAAAAAGTAAAACAGAAATAGAAAAATTAAATTTCACAACGAAGCAGTAAAGAGCAGAATTAAACATATGGAAATTTAGATCAGTGATATGGAAGATGAACCAGAGGGTCAATGATTAGGGGTTAAAAATAATGAGATGGTGAAAGACACCCATGTTAGATGACATATATTGACAAAAAATATAAGGAACTAGACTACTTCTTTATCCACTCCCTCCCCAGCTATTAGTTAAGGTTGGGAACAGCCTTTATAAAGACCCTGCAGCTTTGTTCTAGTAGCTCAGTGATGTCTTTCTTTTTTTTTTTAGAAGATGACCGGTAAGGGGATCTTAACCCTTGACTTGGTGTTGTCAGCACCACGCTCAGCCAGTGAGCCAACCGGCCATCCCCATATGGGATCTGAACCCGGGGCCTTGGTTTTATCAGCACCGCACTCTCCCAAGTGAGCCACGGGCCGGCCCCCCAGTGATGTCCTTCTAAATTCATCTCTTACCCTTTATTATGATTTCCTTGCTCTATAGAGGCATATGGCATGGGGGTTAAGAGCACAAACTCTAGAAATAAACTGCCTGTGTTTAGATTCCAGTCCCATGGTCAGTAACTGTAACTTTTGGGAAGTTACCCGACCTTTTTATGTTTTAGTTATCTCATCTGAAAAATGGCCATGATGATAATAGTAGTAACTACCTCATAGTGTTTAGCATGATTAAATGAGCTAATGCATGGAAGTGTTTTGAGCAGTGCCTAGCAGATTGCAACTCCATTGTGTATCATTACTCAATCTTTTTCGTCATCCCTGGTTTCTTGCTCTCTGCTAAGCCACAATTGGTACTTCCTTTGAGGCTTTCAAGTGAAGCTCTGGACTTTGGGTTCTCTCTCGGCTCTACTTTTTGGAGCTCATGGAGAAATCCTATCCCTACCTCTTGGATACTTCCCAAACCCAAATCTGGGGCTAGTATCTGAGATCCCCACAAACTAGAATTTTTGATATGTTTGGAACGGAACTAGAATACATAAGAAAGAAGTAAGCAGTAGAAATATGCTCAGATTGACTTTATGGAGGCAATTTGGTTAGCACCTATGAGCAGGGAAAGGCTAGTATCAGGAGCTTAAAGTTAGGCAAGTGAGTTTTATGATACTTGGGGAGAGAGATAAAGGACTGAGCCAAGATAGTAACAGTCAGGATAAAGCAGAGGAAATGGATTTAAAGGACATTTTGAGGGTAGGATGGATAGGGATTGGTCAATGAGGAAAAACAGTGCACGAAGTCCATGAATCGTTAAGAATTTAACTCATTACCTTCTAAAGTTTTTCTGTCTACTCTACTATGAGCCACTAAAAGAACTAGAACTGTCTTTATTTTTATTAAAACCCCCAGTGGTCAGCATAATTACTGACATACAATAGGGATTCAGATACTATTTGTTAAAAAATGACAGACTTGAATTAGCTTTCCAGTCTCTGATGCCTTAATGCTTCACCTTAGCCACATCTTCTGCTTAACATCTTTGCTGTTTCTCAAAGCTTTTAACTACTTCCTTTTATGTATGGCCAAATCTTGACAAATCTTCAAAGTCCAACAACAGCTTCCTCCTTTTGGAAGTTTTCCAAAGACCAGAGGGACCATGGTAGTCTCTCTCTTCCAGGTTCATAGCATCTTTCAAGAATATTCAATGACAACTCATTGTATTTACCTAATTCTTACAAAGCCATTTAAGTCATCAAAGGAAATGTTTTATTTCCTGAATTAGATTTGGAGATTCAGTTGTAGAAACCACATCCATATTTCTCGCAGTCCACCCTACCCGCTACTCATCCCATAGAATGCATAGCATGGTAACACGTGTATAGTAGCTATCCAATGGACCATGAGCCATGATTCCGAACACTCAGGTTACATTTTTTAATCTTCTTCAGTGAGCAATTTCTTAAAAGAAATGTTGCTTACGATAAGAAAACCTGACTTTCTAGCAGGACTGGGTAAAACACTGTCAGAAACAGCCCCTGCCCTGCCTTCCAGGCATGCTCTCATCTGCCATGAGAGAGATTAATTTGAGATGGGGGTTTGGGAATTCAGCTGGGACACAACAGCTTGCCCCCTCCACACAGAGGTCATCAGTCCAAATCTCCTAGTTCTGTGACCACAGTGCACTCAAATTGGAACATAGAGAAATCAAAGCCGAAGGTCCAAGTGTTGTGGTGAAGAAAGGAGCTGTCACAGGAGCTGAGTGATCAGCTGTTCTCAAGTTAGGTGCTTGTTGGAATGTAGATCTACCAAGTTTAAAGCAAGGTTTTGGAAAGGAAATACTGCACTGGCAGAAACTACGCCATAGGGGTGAGGACGGTTAAATGACCAACCAAGCAGGCTGGTTGGTTGGAGTCAGGATTTGACTCCAGACTCAGCAGGGAACGGGAATGGAAACCAGGCCCTCAGGGAAGGGGAAGGTATAGTTGGGCAGAACAGCCACATGTCCTGACTGCTGGGTGGAGGGTGGGAACTGCAGCTTGATGCTCGTGGAGCACCTAGTTCTCTGCTCGCACCAAACATAAAATAACAAATGATTTCCAAACTGAATTTTACTCTGCGGAGGAGAGAAAGCTCCTTGTATCCTTCCAGGATTGACAGTGATTGCTTCCAGGAATAGGGAGAATGGGAATGGCTGACTCTGAATCTTTTGGCAATAGGTATTTCCAAACTGAATTTTACTCTGCGGAGGAGAGAAAGCTCCTTGTATCCTTCCAGGATTGATAGTGATTGCTTCCAGGAATAGGGAGAATGGGAATGGCTGACTCTGAATCTTTTGGCAATAGGCCTTTATTATCTATATTGGCGAGGATGATTTTGAATGCAAGTTAGAGAAAACCCAACTAAAACTTACTTACACAATAGGCGGATTTGTTGGCAGACATAGATGAGGACAAGTTTCTGGGATTGTTTCACTCAGTGACTCAATGATGTCATTAAGAGTCCCAGAGCGGGCACTGTTAGTGGGTACCCAAGAGCCACTTCCTGCCCTCCTTTGTTAACAAAACCCAAAAATGTTCCATCTTCAGAAAGTGAGTCATGACTAGCCTAAGTCAATCAGAAGGAGAAATATACTAATAAAAGAAAAGGCTCTTTCTGCCTGCATTTTTCTTTATGTGTTGGATGCTGGTTTGAGAACATGATGTTGGGAGCTACCACAGCCATCTTGTGACCACAAGGAAACATGGAAGCCAATATGCTGAGAAGGCAGAATGGCAGGCTAGAAAGATTGTGGATCCTCGATGAAACTGCTAAGCTGCTGCACCAAACGTGGACTTGCCTACCTTGAGATTTATCATTATGTGAGATGATTGGTATTTCAGGTTAGCTGGATATTGTTATTTGCTGCTCGAAGCATTCCAAACAGATACAGATTGGGTTTTCTGTCTCTTTGTGCACTGTCATCCTCAGTGTGAGCTTTATCCATTGTGGTATCTGTACACCACATGTAAAAACACTCTGAGTAGGCCAGCATCTGAAATAAGAGTCCTGAGTCCACTTTAATTGGACCAGCCCTGATTATCTACTCAGCCTTGAACCAATGATAATGGTCAGGGAAATGGAATGCATTAACTCACTTACGCTATTCAGGATCTGCTCCTGGAACTGGGGATAGGTCAGGTTCAAAATAAAACCAGGATTCTTTTAGCAAACGCCATCAGTGCCTTGCTTGTATCTCCTAGGTCCACCTTGGTGATCATTTCTACCTTTGATGGGAAGTTTCCATACATGCTGAAGGCTTTCCTGCCTTAAGCACCTGCAACTCTCTGCTGAGGTTATTCTCTGGCCATGGTAGCATGGAGGATGTACAATTAGTTGACCAAGGAGTTGATCAATTCTCAGCAGCAAGCCTCAACAAATGAAGGGATTTGATGATTAAATACTCCTGTAGGTTTCCTGACCTAGTGGGACAGCTCTGAATCATGTCTACAGCTGCAGTGTCCAACAAAGTAGCCACTAGCCCTATGAAGCTATTTTAATTTAATTAATAGATAAAATAAAAAATTCAGTTTCTTGGTCAGTTTAAGTACATCTAGCCTCATTTTAAGTACACAGTAGTCACATGTGGCTAGTTGCTACCATATTGGATAGCACAGATACAGTATATAACATCTGTATCACACAGAAAGTTCTTCAGACAGCACTATCCTGCAGTCTCTCAGAGTCTCCTCTCAGAACTGAGTACATGTTGACCACTTATTAATTCACCTTTTATTAGTCCTTCTCCCTTCCCTATTTCATTTTCTCACACCCTCATTCTGTGTCTTAGTCCATTTATGCTGCTACAACAAAATTCTTAAGACTGGGTAAAATTTACAAACAATGGAAATTTATTTCTTATATTTCTGGAGGCTGGCAAGTCCAAGATCAAGGAGTTGGCACTTGGTGTCTGGTGAGGGCCTTCTTGCTGTGTCTTCACATGGCATAAATGCTGTATCCTCATGGAGCAGAAGGGCAGAAGAGAGTGAACCCACTCCCTGAAGCCCTTTTATTAGGGCCCTAATCCCATCCATGAGGGCATTATGCCCTTGTGACTTAATCACCTCCTAAAAACACACACCTCTTAACACTATCATATTGATGACTAAGTTTCAACACATGGATTTTGAGAAAGGTCCAAATCATAGTACTCTGCTTCCTGGAACCAATTCCCAAATAAGCTTCTTGCCCCCAAACCCTTGTCTCAGAGTTAACCTTTTGAGGAATCCTAACAAACAGAATGCTTTTAGGAATAGGAAAGGGAAGGGAAGGGAAGAAAGGATGCTGTCAACCACCAACAAACATCATCATTTACATCTTTATTAACTGAGGTGTGGTCCAAGGACAGGAGCTTCTTAGAAAAGCAGAATCTCAGGCCCCGCCTCAGACCTACTGAATCAGTATCTACATTTTAACAAGATCCCCAGGTGATCTATCTACACATCAAGGTTTGACATGTCCTGCTCTACAGTGCTCTAAAGCCTAAATGGGGCGGGGGAGCAGGAACTGATAAAATATACCCACACAACTATAACCTCCCTCACTTACAAGCTCCAAAAGGTATATGCCATCTTCTCTTTTTTTCAGGACTTTGATGTCTTTATCAATGTTTGAATTTTGTTTTCATTTTTGTCTTGACAGTCTTATCATGCAGTAGCTTGAGGTACCCTTTTCTTCATCGGGGCCAAGACCTCAGGAGAAAAGCTTGCGCTGTCCTTTAAGTTGACCTCTTCAGCACTGATTTTTCTTTCCTGGCTCCAGGGGGGCTTTGACTCCCTGGTTCAGCATTTTATCAGAAGGTGACCAGGGAGCTATATACCTGACAAGGTTTTACTGTGATGAACTTTCACAGCCAGTAAGTGGATAAACCCTCTCTCCTAAAGACAATGGGCTTCTCTATTTGGAACCAAATTTGTTCAAATTAGCTGGCTCTGAGGTTTGCAGTGGCAAGTCTTCCGGAAGATAATAATGCTATTTTGAGAATACCTGTACCTGCTTAATGAACGTGATGACGTGAACATAAAATATTTTTTATCCCACAAAGAAAGACTTTATTCCCATTCCCTGTCTCATGTCTCAATTCTGGACTTGCTTTGTTTTTAATTAAATTATTTTCAAATCACAATTCCATTAGTGCTAATTTGGTGGCTTTTGGAATGTTCTTTAATTTTTCTAGCAAGTGGCTTCTTCCCTGTTTAGCCTTGATGGAGGCATTTTGTTTTGCTCAGGAAGGTCTTTTGATTATTGGCCCAAATGACAGAGGAATGTTTTATGCCAGGTGCTTAAAATTTCACTTGAAATGTGTCTAGATAGAACATCTTTTACAGATATTTCTTCAGCATTGGTTGAAGGAAAATTAGTCTTCTCTATACTTGTGCTACCTGAATACTGTTTGATTCTTGACCCTCATAAAGGGCATCCTAATCTTACTAGTAACATATGGAAAATATCATGTGACAGCTAAAGATTCAGAAGCCCTGAAAATTTGATTGCTAGATATTGAATGCTACAAAAAAACTTGGGGCAGGTTTCTGTAGGATCAGACCTGATAATTAGTCATTTTGACAAATATAACATTACTTGTTGAGATACTGCAATCCTTCTATACTGGCTAGTAAATAGCACCTGCAGTAAGTTCTCCTCTACCCCCACCCCCACCCCCTCTTCTCCCAGGAACCACCCCTTCCTCCCACCACAACCACCACCATTTCATCAGAACCCAGCACTAAAGGATTAATACATGGCCTAGCAGATCCTTCAGGTCTCTCCTCTAATGCTAATACTCCTATGGCTGGCTTGACTTCACTAAGCTGGCAAGTGGGTGCCCTGCTGTGCCGGTTGTTAAATATTTTAAATATTTTTCCCTTGAGGATTCAATTGTCTTGCTACCTAGTTCTTGAAGAATGTGCAAAACATTCATAAAACAGTCCCTAAATCTTAGAAAGAAGGTCCTGTTTGGAATGGTAAATATAATTGGGTTGACTTTAAGATGGTAAGAGTATCAGGCCAACTTCCTCTCAATAAAAGCAATACTCCTTTTTTGTTGTATTTTTTTCTTGGAGGTAAGAAAAGAGTTGGGAAGCTAAATTATTGATCTCTGGGTCAAAATTAGACTCAGGTCTTTTAAAGCATAAAGCCCGATTTGTCTACAAACTTTGCACCATGTTCCTAACTTGTTTTTAGGTTCAAGTTCCATTAGGTACACAGAAAAACAGAGGTAAGAGCACGTTTTCCCCGCTTCCTCTTTGAGATGCCTTTAGAGCCCCCTAGTGGCTGTTTTAAGACCTCCGGTTTCTTAGGATTGGGTCTCCTTGACCCTAACAACAACAACAAAAAAGAGACCTGCGTGGAGATAAATAGGTAACAGTTGGTTTAGAGGGCTCAATATTTTTTCATTTCTCAGTTCTTAGCGAAAGCTGTGCTGATTTTTTAGAAATAACAGATATATCACCTTACATATTTTATTCTGCATTCCTCACACTATTTGTCAAAGCAAAATCCTTTTAAGACATTTATATCTTGGTTTGTGTCAAAGGGCTATAATTCCTAGGCAACTACATTCTACCTTAGGTTTCATAGTCGGTTGGACTGGAGAGTTCAGGAGCTTTACAATTTTCCAAAGGGATTTTTTAAATGTGGGGATTGGGTGGGGCTTGTTTGTGGAATATTTCAGTCTGACAACATTCCTATCATTTAGAGCAGTAGATATGTCACTGACTTTAAAAAACTGCAACCTTGAATTGATAGAGAAAAGCTTTTCACACTGAAGGTACTTACTGACAGATGCAAATAAATTTTGTGAAATCTCCTAATAATGAATAATATTTTCAATGTACCTTACTGACCAGAGTGGATATTGATCTCTATCCACCATGGTCATATTTTTCTAAGATCCAATCTAGAGAATGTACTACACTTGAGTAATTATAATAGAGACGTTTCTTTCACACATGCATATCTTTTAGTTTCTGATGTTATTCAATCGTTTCTCCTTTGCTTATAAATTTCAGGTCTCCCCTTCCTCTATCACATTACCCTTATCAATATGCTAATGTATCATAATAATGCATTTTACACCACTAATGAAGTGAAGCAAAACAATAAATAAGAAGAAAGCACAAATTCTTGCTTTAACTTTACCCGGTTCCGGGCTGGGGGTTGGGGGTGGGGAGGAGGGAGAGTAGGAAGGAAGAACATTCGGCCCGCAAAAATTAAAAATGATCCCCTTGTGTTCAGCGCGTTCTAGAACAGAGCTGCACGTCAGAGGAAGAATTGAGCAGCCTTCGAGCTACGAGGCTTGGCATTAAACTTTGACACTTTAATGGTCTCTAGGATATTAGATAATATTTTATTATACAATGTTCTTCTCCAACACCGTAATGGCATCAAAATCAGATACAACGCGCACAGTGCAACGTGCACGGTGAGACTCATCCCCGCAGAGAGAAGACAGCAGGACCCCAGCTCCGCAGTTAACTTATCCCGAAGCTCCAAAGCAAACGTCGTTTACTTCTTCGCTGGGGACGGGGACGCTGCTGTGCCACCGCTGCCTTCTGTCCGCATACTCCTCGGCTCAGTCTGCCACTGAGCTTAGGTAAACAGCGCTCCGGAGCAGGGGAAGGGCCGGTGCTGCTGCTGCTGGTGGGGGTCGTGGTTTAACGAGGCTGTGGGAAGGGGGGATGGGGGAAGGGTCCCGCCTAGGTCGAGCTAAAGGCCGAGCGTGTGGTGACCGAGGCGGGAGCCAGGTCCAGAGTGGAGCAGGGGAGGGACCTCCGAAGCCCTTGGGTCCCCACGCGACCTCTGGGAGAGTGAACAGCGCGGCTGCTCGAGCCTCGGCAGCCTTTCCTTATGCACCCCCTTTCCTCCCATTCTTCCCCTGCCCTTTCCAAGAACTGGGGGGACGGGGGGGCGGGATTCCCCCGGCCTCGCCTGAGTCCTGGAGCGCAGCAAGGCGCGCGCTGAGGGGAGGCAGAAACCGGCCGCCCGCCCGGCTGGGGAGAGGTGGGGATCCAGGGGGAAGGGGACCCCAGAAGCCCTGGGACCGAGCTGAGGAAAAACCCGGGAGCTGGACCTTGCTCCCGGAGCTCCGGTGTCCGAGTCGGAGTTGTCCATCGCTCCGCGCCGTCTTTCCCTGCCTGCCTCTCTGCTTTCTCCTCCTGGGTTTTTGCTCGAGGGAGGCCTCCTTCCATCTACTCTCCCTCCCCCCCTGCCTTTCCTTATGCACCCCCTTTCCTCCCATTCTTCCCCTGCCCTTTCCAAGAACTGGGGGGACGGGGGGGCGGGATTCCCCCGGCCTCGCCTGAGTCCTGGAGCGCAGCAAGGCGCGCGCTGAGGGGAGGCAGAAACCGGCCGCCCGCCCGGCTGGGGAGAGGTGGGGATCCAGGGGGAAGGGGACCCCAGAAGCCCTGGGACCGAGCTGAGGAAAAACCCGGGAGCTGGACCTTGCTCCCGGAGCTCCGGTGTCCGAGTCGGAGTTGTCCATCGCTCCGCGCCGTCTTTCCCTGCCTGCCTCTCTGCTTTCTCCTGCTGGGTTTTTGCTCGAGGGAGGCCTCCTTCCATCTACTCTCCCTCCCCCCCGTCCCTTACCATAAGCAGCTTCACCCACTCCTTCCGCAGCTCAGAGGACTCTCCACACCCCC
>NW_007751597.1:7745-9244 GCF_000696425.1 Galeopterus variegatus | reverse complement strand
GTCTAAGTTACACCAAAGCAACTGGAAAAACAGCCAGAGCACGGAGACGGCCAGTTCCCAGTAGCACCTCCCTTATCTGCTCCTGAATTTCGCAGCGGCCTCTTCTGGAAGCGCACAGAGTGGTGTGCACGTTGGAAAGGTTCTGCTTTGTGCTTTCCAGCATGAGGGAGGGTATAGCGTTTCCTCCTGAGCCGTGCAGCAGTGACTCACTTTCTGATACATCATCGTATTTGCAGCAGGATTGCCTGAGAAGGTCAAAGGACCTTTGCCCTGGCCTCAAGGGTGACCTGCAATCCTTTGCATTTCCCAGGAGCCCAGAGGGAGCAGATAGGACAGCCCCATGTTGTTCTGGCCAGAGAACGTGCCTGCCACGTCCCTTTCGTCCACCCCGGTGCTACATCGGACTCCTGGGAGTAATCCATAGGCTCTGTCCAGGGCTGTCCCTCGGATTCGGGGCAACAGCGGTCCAGGTGCCGTGGCCATGCCTCCAGCGTGACTCAGGGGTTAGAGGAGCCATTAGGTGGGGAGCTGTCAGAGGGGAAGCCCAGGACGCTGCAGCCCAACCCAGGAGGACGTGCCCCAAAACTGCAAGTGTCTGCATGAGCTCCTCCCCTTCGTATGTGTGCTTTTCCTTCTACGTGCACCCCACGCTTTATACCCAGGAGATAATTATCCAGAGACAAAGGAGGAAACTGCAGTTACTTCCACAGCCTGCAGGGTTAGCGTGTCCGCGACTGCGAGCAGGGAACATTTGGGAGCTCGCGGCACGCTGAGCTCTTCATGCGGTGCCTCAGTTCATCCCTGATGGCCACGGACACACGGACAGCTAAGGATGCTGAGGCTCCAGCTGCCGCAGCTGTGCACACGGCAGTCAGCCACGGAGCTGCGACACAGATTCCACACATCTGACCTCACACTCTTCATTTGTTCAGTCGTTTTACAATGTGCATCACGCAGTTTACCATCTCAGCCGCTTCCACGTGCGCAGCTCAGTGGCATCAAGCATTGTCGTGCAGCCACCGCGCCGTCCGTCCACGGAACGTTCTCATCTTCCCCGACTGAAAGTGTCCCACTAAACACTCACTCCCGTCCCCCACCCCGGCCCCGGCACCCACCCTTGTACTGTCTGTCTGTACGAGCCTGACCCTCCGCACACCTTGCAGAAGTGGAGTCCCACAGCATTTGTCCTTTGTGACTGGATTCCTTGCTCGGCATCAAGTCGTCAAGGTTCGTCCACTCTGCAGCACTGTCAGGATTTCCTTATTAAGGCTGAATAATGTTCTGTCACGTGGGACACCGCATTTCGCTTTGCATCCCTCCGCCCGGGGACACGCGGGCTGCTCCCCGTCCAGCTGCTGAGTGACGCTGCTGTGCACGCAGCTGCGGGGACACCGCTCTGGTGTCTGCTTTCACTTCTCCGGGTCTGTACCAGAGGTGGAGCTGCCGGAACACGGTAACTCTGTGTTAATTTTTGAGGAGCTGCCACACTGCTCTCCACA
>NW_007751597.1:2321-3133 GCF_000696425.1 Galeopterus variegatus | reverse complement strand
GCGCACTGTAGCCGTGCACCACCGGGCCGGCCCAGTAAATGAATTGCATTTTTAACTAATGAATCAGTAACACAGCTTTTATAAGAATGTTCCTATCACATCGCTGTGTTTTTGTATCTGTCAGCAATTCAGCGTCTGTGGTGGAAGAAGGAAAACAATTCAAGTCTGATTAGAAGACTTGGATTTAAGCCCCGGCTCGGCTACTTGCCGAGCATTTGGCCCCAGCCTCCCCAGTTTCTGTAGAATGTGGTGATGGTGCCACCTCTGCGTAACTGTGACAACCTAGCGAGATGGCAGGTGCCACAGGCCCTGCCTCAGGGTGCAGAATCTAGAAGGTGCCCTATCCGTGTCTTCTCTTTAAGGTTTTAGCAGACAGAAGCCTTAGCACCAAGGAACTGGCGTACCCCCAACAGCCAGACACGTCTTCTGAGCTCATGGGAACTGCAGGGCACCAGTTCCTAAATTTCTTTAGGACCCAGAGCCCTTTGAGAATCTGATAAATATGATAAAATCTATTTCCAGGGGAAAAAATAATAGTGATGCACACATACACGTACACACAGAATTCTGGGGATTTAGAGACCACTGCCCCCAGCAATGCCCATGCAAGCCTGACTGAGAAACCTAAGCCCCCACCTTAGAGGATTCACAGGAAGGGTCTGGACACCACGTTGCCCACCCATCTACAGATGAGGCTCAGCGCACTGGAGTCTGGCTCCAGCATAGAGAATTACCAATGGCGGAGTCCGCTGAGAGGCTGGTTTCCTGGGCTCAGTCTATCAGAGCAGGAAGAGGAGGAAGGAATGTTGTCA
>NW_007751597.1:0-654 GCF_000696425.1 Galeopterus variegatus | reverse complement strand
CAGTGGCAGGTAAACTGCTGCAGCTGCACACCAGTCCCCATCCCATGTCACCAGCTCCTTGAGTCCCCAGGCCTTCCCCAGCTCCCCATGCTGAGGACTGAGCCTCAGATCCCAACTCGCAGAGAAACATTCAGGGCCATGGGCGTCCTGGCCCTGAGGGCCCCCTGCCCGCCGCAGGCCTCTGTGCAGCTCCAGTCAAAGGACCACTCTGCCTCCCAAGCACTGTCCTCACCTGCTGCAAAGCTCTGTCCTCTCATGAGCAGCGGGTGGTGGACAGACGCTGGGATGCCCGCCACGGCCTCACCTCCTCGGCCCCCTCTCTCCATCCAGGGCTTCACCCAGCTCCTCAGTCCTTTCCCGAACTCTCTCCCCCAGCCTTGGAGGGCACCGCGGGCTTCCTCCTTCCAGAGAGCCCTGCCCTGGTACTGGGACTCCTCCATGCCACTCGATCCTCCCTGTGTCCCCAGCAGCTCCTCGCCTGTCTTCCCACAGGGTGGGCACCACCTGGGCCTCCGATGCCCACCCGCCTCTTCTTCCTCTGCATGTGCTCCCTGGGTGACGCCATTCCATATAGTTGCCACCAATTCCCAAATCTTGCCCCAGGCCAGTCCTTCCTTCTGCATTTCCATCATGTAGCTGCCTGGCTGGCAGGAG
>NW_007751596.1:8465-9245 GCF_000696425.1 Galeopterus variegatus | reverse complement strand
CTATCTGTGTATAATTTTTGACATACGGATAAGAAATAAAGAACATGAACATTCTGCCATACAGAAATACGATAGTTAAAACCTTGGCGTGGAACATTCCACTTTTTCTGTTTATGTATTTACTTAAATATTGTTTTGTAAATTACATTATTAACAGTTTATCATAAACATCCCTTTGTGACATTAAATATTTCTCTACTCTGCACTATCATTTTCACTGAAGCATAAACATGTATGCAGAAATATGTACAAATCTTAAGTGGACAGCTTGATGAATTTCACAAACAGAACATACCTGTGTTACCAGCACCCAATTAAAAAAATACATTACTAGCACCCACAATACCCCTATGCCCACTTCCCAGTTATTCCCTTCCCAAGGTAAGCACTATGGTGACCTTTACCACCACCGTATCTTAGTTGCACCTCTTCTAGAACTTCATATAAATGGAAGCAGGTAGCATGTGCTTTCTGGTTTCTGGCTTCTCTCATTCAGCATTATGCTGATTAAATGGCTGGATTTCAGTATCCCTGGCACTTGCCTCATGTTTCTTATCTTTCTTCCATCCAGCCTACTGCTTCAGAAGTCCCAAGAGAGTCACCCTTGCCCTGGTGAAACCAGATTTCTGTACATCTTTAAAATGTTCCTGAAACATTTGCCTGAAAAGGATTCAGCCAAGACAGGAATCTCCTAGACAGTGAGTCTCAAATTTTTGGCCTCAGGACCCCTTTATATTCTTTAAAAGTATTGATGACCTTAAGCAGCTTTTTTTTTTCCTT
>NW_007751596.1:6313-7178 GCF_000696425.1 Galeopterus variegatus | reverse complement strand
TGGCCAGTCCTATATAGGATCCGAACCCGTGGCGGGAGTGTTGCTGCGCTCCCAGTGCCGCATTCTCCCGAGTGCGCCACAGGGCCGGCCCAGTAATTGGTGTTTTTGAAAAGCAGAATTTTCAGAGTAGAGTAGGAGAAAAGAAATTCAAGTGGGATATCGGTGAGCTTAAGAAACAGCCCCACAGAACTGAATTTGACTTGATTGTATTTTATCTTTTTAAAAAATACATATTTCCTACCTTTTTCAACTGAAAAGCTTAGAAACAATGATCAACCCAGTAGCACTGAACACTCCCCATATTGTGGCCTGTAAGTATCATTCCTCACTAAAATAAACTGGCTCTTTTATAATGTGGCTGATACTATAGCTGGAGCAAGAAAGATGTAAGATGGGTTTAGCACATCTTGTAATATCAGAAATCAAATAATCTATGAAAACTTATTGGTATCAATCAAAAGACTCAGGAACCAATGTAAAGATGCTGTCGCTTGCCAAAGGTGAGATAGCAATAAGAATAATAAGTGTAACAGATTTGGAAATAGAACATATATTTAAATTCATTAGTATGCAATGATACCTAAAAACAAGCTCATTGGTTACTTTTGGAAGATGCTTAGGAAACAATGCATTATGTTGAAAACTGGTGAGTAAGGGAATAAATCAAACATTTACTCTGCTTCTTCTTTATGAACTGTATCTCTGAATATCAAATGCTGAATGAGAAGTTTCGGTTTACAGAAACATTTCAGCTGAATAATAAAGAAAAAGTAACCGAATGAGAATATCACCATTTTACAAACCTGATTAAATAATAAATGTATGCAATGATCACCAATGGCTGTTAACATCACTAAAAGAGATA
>NW_007751596.1:0-1187 GCF_000696425.1 Galeopterus variegatus | reverse complement strand
CAGGGAAGCTGACGGTGTCCTTGGTGTAAGTCCTGGAACCCAAAAGCTGACGAGTCTCAAGCTCTGATGTCCATGGACAGGAGAGAAGAGTATATCCCAGCTCCAGTAGATAGAGAGATTCACCTTTTTCTCTGTCTTTTGTTCTCTCCCGACCCCCAGCAGATTGGATGGTTCTCATCCACATTGAGGGTGGGTCTTCCCCACCCAGTCCACTCAGCCTCTTATACTAATCTCTGCTAGAAACATCCTCATGGACACACCTAAAAAGAGCTTTTCCAGGTTTCTCAGCATTCCTTCATCTAATTAAGTTTACACCTAGAATTAACCTTCACAATACCAAATGGGGAAAACATGAAAGCTTTCTAGAATCTGGAACAAGACAAGGATGCCCACTCTCATGATTTTTATTCAACATAGTATTAGAGGTCCTAGCCAGAGCAATCAAGAAAGAGAAAAATAGAAGGCATTCAAATTGGAAAGGAGGAAGTGAAATTGTCCGTTTGCAGATGACGTGATTGTATATGTAGAAAACCCTAAAGACTACACTAAAAAACTATTAGAACTAATAAATAAATTCAGTAACGTTGCAAGATACAAAATCAACATAAAAAATCAGTAAATTTTTTTATACGCCATAGCAAATTATTTTGGAAAAAAAAAAAAGAAATCAATCCCTTAAATAAATGGTGCTGGGAAAATTAGATGGCCACATGCGGAAGAATGAAACTAGACCCCTATCTCTCTCACGACTTACAACAACTCAAAATGGGCCAAAGACTTAAATGTAAGACCCAAAACTATGAAACTACTGGAAGAAAACATAGGGAAAATGCTTCACGACACTGGTCTGGGTAAGGATTTTTTTGAATAAGAACTTAAAAGCACAAGCAACAAAAGCAAAAATAAACAAATGGGATTATGTTAAACTAAAAAGCTTCTGCACAGCAAAGGAAACAATGAACAGAGTGAAAAGACAACCTACAGAATGGTAGAAAATATTTGCAAACTACACTTCTGATAAAGGATTAATATCCAGGATATATAAGGAAGTCAAGTAACTCAATAGCAAATAATAATAATAATAATTTAATTTAATTTAAAAATGGGCAAAGATCTGAATCGACATTTTTCAAAAGATGACATACAAAAGACCAACAGGTATATGAAAAAAAGTTCAACATCACTGA
>NW_007751595.1:18065-18747 GCF_000696425.1 Galeopterus variegatus | reverse complement strand
TACTGTGTTAAATTCTATATGGCACCAGCATTTCTAATAAATTTTTTTAGTCAAATATCCTGCTGGGAAATAGTAGGAAAGGCCAAAGACAAAAACACCATATTGCTTTAAATTACCCTAGTCAATTAGGTCTGCACTGTCCAATATGGTAGCCACTGGACAAGTGTGGTTATTTAAATTTAAATGTGTGGAGTATATTTACATTCATAAAGCAAAGCAACAAAATGGTGCCCCATTTGAGGAGTTCTTGGTCCATGGATCGGAGACTGACCTGCCAAGCCTTGGAAAGGAAAGGAAGGAGACTCCACTACTCATCCCATCAAAAGGGAAGTCCCGGTAAGGGAGGATCTGTGGAGTATGCATAAAGCAAATGTCCTTCACAGGGCCTGGTTTTCCAAAGCCTTGCAGTTTCAAATATTGATCTTGCAAAGGACAGGAAATTTTCCCCAGGCTATATAGTCTCTGTTGTAAGAAAAAAATTATAACTCAGCTAAGAACAAGTTTTTGTTGGTGGATCGACTTAACCTTTTGCAAATTGCATTATGGAATGTCACTTTGCTTGTTTCACTCATGTTACCAGCCTCTATCAATAAACTATAACCCAACCTATGTTCTTTTTCCGTAACTTCCTGGTCTGGAAAATAAATGTGGGGAGAGAACCCCAATTCATGGTTAATTTCCA
>NW_007751595.1:16723-17982 GCF_000696425.1 Galeopterus variegatus | reverse complement strand
TGGCTTAATTAATTTGAAAAGCAGAAATTTACATGTACAAGTGTCACATAAAGCTACAAATCTGTGCTCTGAACATCGTCTCCAATAAGAAAACCACTTTCTAAGATAGTCTGAATCAAGAGAAAAGATACAGTTCTGTTGAATTGCACATGAGTTTTAAGGGACATAGAATTCTTAGAAGCATTTTCAGATATTCTGAGTAGAACTAAAATCTTTTCTCTGTTATTCTTCTTACTTCCTATTTTTACGTTAAAGACTCAGGCAGAAAAAAGATGCCATGACTTTTTGATTTTTTTTTATAACTGTAAACCCTTTTTTGTAATTGAACAAGAGGATATGGATCAATTAGTTTTGGAATCAAAGTTTTTTCTGTTGCTATATTCAGCATTTTATTAACTAGTATATATGAAAATTCTTCATTTGGTGGTGAATAAAGTATATTTAATAGTTTCATTTTGTATTTAATTAACAATTGTATATATTTAAGGGATAAAATGTGGTGTTTCAGCACATGTACACATTGGGGAATGACCAAATTAGGCTAAGCACAGCTACCACATCAAATATTTATCATTTCTTTGAGTTGGGAGCATTTAAAATCTTTTAGCTATCTCAAAATATACAAGTACAATACATTATTATTAACTATATTCATCTTGCTATGCAATGGAACACCAGAACTTATTCCTTTTATCTAACTGTAACTTGGTACCTGTTGACGAATGCTTCCCCTTTCCCCATTCACCCTCCACCCCCAGCCCCTGGTAACCAATGCTCTACTCTCTACTTCTATGAGTTAGACTTTTTTAGATCCTACTGATCACATGGTATTTTTGTCTCTGTGCCTGCCTTATTTCACTTAACATAATGTCCTGTAGTTTCATCCATGTTTTGTGAATGACGAATTTTCTTGCTTTTGTAAGGCTGATGATATTCCATTGTGCATATGCCACATTTTAAAAATCATCCATTGATGGACACTTAGGCTGTTTGCATATCAAGGCTATTGTGAATAATGCTGCAATAAACATGGCAGTGCAAACATCTCTTTGGCATACTGATTTCAATTACTTTGGGTAAATACCCAGTAGTGAGATAGCTGGGTAGTAAGGTAGATCTATTTTTAATTCTCTGAGGAACCTCCACAATGTTTTCCAAGTGTCTGTTCTAATGTGCAATGCCACCAAGAGTGTAAAATGGCTCCCTTTGTTCCACATCCTTGCCAGTATTTGTTAGCTTTCATCTTTTTGATAATAGCC
>NW_007751595.1:13814-15001 GCF_000696425.1 Galeopterus variegatus | reverse complement strand
AGCTTTTTAGTTTAATACAATCTCATTTGTTTATTTTTACTTTTGTGGCCTGTGCTTTTGAAGTCTTATTCATAAAATCTTTGCCCAGTCCTGTGTCCTGAAGCATTACTCCTGTTTTCTTTTAGAAGTTTTATAGTTTTGGATCTTACATTTAAATCTTTAATTCGTTTTGAGTTGATTTTGGTATATGGTGAGAGACCAGATCTAGTTTCATTCTTTTACAAATGGATCTCCAGTTTTCTCGGCACCATTTATTGAAGAGACTGTCCTTTCCCCAATGTGTGTTCATGGCACTGTTGTCAAAAATTAATTGACTGTAGGCTTATTTCTGGACTCTCTATCCTATTCCACTGGCCTATGTGCCTATTTTTATGTCAGTATCATGCTGTTTTGATTACTATAGCTTAGTAATATATTTTGAAATCCAGTAGCATGATGCCTGCAGCTTTCTGCGGTTCTTACAGCTAAAGATTGCTTTTAATCTATGGGGTCTTATGTGGTTCCATATAATTTTTAAGATCTTTTTTTCTATTTCTGTGAAGAATGACATTGGAATTTTGATAGCAATTGCATTGAATCTGTACATCACTTTGGGTAATATGGACATTTTAACAATTCCAATCCATGAACATAAGATATATATATTGTAATCTTTCATTTCTTTCATTAATGTTTTATAGTTTTTAGTATATAGATCTTTCATGTCCTTTGTTAAACTTACTCTTAAATTTTCTTTGACACAACTGTAAATGTGATTGCTTTTTAATTTCTTTTTCAGGCTGCTCATTGTCAGTGTATAAAAATGCTATTCATTTTTGTAAGTCGATTTTGTATCCTGAAACTTTACTCAATTTTTAAAATCAGTTTTAACAGTGTTTTGGTGGAGTTTTTGGAATTTTCTATATGTAAGATCATGTCATCAGCAGAGACCATTTTCCTTCATCCTTTCCTATTCATATACCTTTTATTTTTTTCTCTTGCCTAATTGCTGTGGCTAGGACTTCCAGTACTCTGTTGAACAGAAGTGGTGAGAGTTGGCATCTTTGTCTCTTTCCTGATCTTAGAGAAAAAGCTTTCAACTTTTCATTGTTGAATACAGTAGCTGTGGGCTTGTCATATATGGTCTTTTTTTGGGGGGGGGGTTGAGGAGCATTCCTCTACACCTAATTTTTTTAGAGCTTTTATCT
>NW_007751595.1:10551-13580 GCF_000696425.1 Galeopterus variegatus | reverse complement strand
TTTTTTTCTATTTCTGTGAAGAATGACATTGGAATTTTGATAGCAATTGCATTGAATCTGTACATCACTTTGGGTAATATGGACATTTTAACAATTCCAATCCATGAACATAAGATACATATATTGTAATCTTTCATTTCTTTCATTAATGTTTTATAGTTTTTAGTATATAGATCTTTCATGTCCTTTGTTAAACTTACTCTTAAATTTTCTTTGACACAACTGTAAATGTGATTGCTTTTTAATTTCTTTTTCAGGCTGCTCATTGTCAGTGTATAAAAATGCTATTCATTTTTGTAAGTCGATTTTGTATCCTGAAACTTTACTCAATTTTTAAAATCAGTTTTAACAGTGTTTTGGTGGAGTTTTTGGAATTTTCTATATGTAAGATCATGTCATCAGCAGAGACCATTTTCCTTCATCCTTTCCTATTCATATACCTTTTATTTTTTTCTCTTGCCTAATTGCTGTGGCTAGGACTTCCAGTACTCTGTTGAACAGAAGTGGTGAGAGTTGGCATCTTTGTCTCTTTTCTGATCTTAGAGAAAAAGCTTTCAACTTTTCATTGTTGAATACAGTAGCTGTGGGCTTGTCATATATGGTCTTGGCTAGGACTTCCAGTACTCTGTTGAACAGAAGTGGTGAGAGTTGGCATCTTTGTCTCTTTCCTGATCTTAGAGAAAAAGCTTTCAACTTTTCATTGTTGAATACAGTAGCTGTGGGCTTGTCATATATGGTCTTTTTTTTGGGGGGGGGGTTGAGGAGCATTCCTCTACACCTAATTTTTTTAGAGCTTTTATCTTGAAATAATGTTGATTTTTGCCAAATGCTTTTCCTGCATCTATTGAGATGAGGATATGGTTTTTGTCTTTCATTCTGTTAGTATGACAAATCACACCTTTTCATGTCTGTTGAATCAAACTTACATCTCAGGAATAAATCCCACCTGATAATGGTGAATGGCATTTTTTATGGACTGTTGACTATGGTTTGCTAGTATTTCATTGAGGATTTTTGCATCTGTTTTCATTAGTGATATTGGCCTGTAGTTTTCTTTTCTTTTAGTGTCTTTGTCTGGCTTTGGTATTGGTAATACTGGCCTCATAAAATGAGTTTGTAAGTATTCCCTTTTCAATATTTTGGACAATTTTGAGAAGGGTTAGTATTATTTCTTCTTTACATTTTTGGTACAATTTAGTGAAGCTATCTGGTCCTGGGCTTTTCTTTGATGATAGAGTTTTGATTACTCACTCAATCTCCTTACTTGTTATTGGCCAATTCAGATTTTCAGTTTCTAGAGATTCTGTATTGGTAGGTTATATGTTCCTAGAATTTATCTACTTATTCTAGGTTGTCCAATTTGGTTGGCATATAATTGTTCATAGCAGTCTCCTATGATCCTTTGTATTTCTGTGTTATCAATAATAATGTCTCTTCTTTCACTTACAACTTTATATATTTGAGTCTTCTCTGTTTGTTTCTTAGTCTAGCTAAGAGTTTGCCAATTTGGTTTAGCTTTTCAAAAAACCAAATCTTAGTTTTGTTGATCTTTTTAATTGTTTTTCTTATCTCTATTTTATTTATTTCTGCTCTGATCTTTGTTATTTCCTTCCTCTGGCTAATTTTTGGTTTACTTTGTTCTTATTTTTCTAGTTGCTTGAGGTATAACATTAGACTCTTTATTAGAGATCTTTTTTGATGTGAGTGTTTATTGCTATAAACTTTCCTCTTAGAACTGCTTTTGCTGCATCACATAAGTTTTTCTATGTTGTGCTTCCATTTTCTATGGTCTCAATGTATTTTTTAATTTTCCATTTAATTTCTACTTTGACCCAATAGTTATTCAGCAGCATATTGATGAATTTCCACATATTTGTTAATTTTCTGTGGTTTATCCTGTTTTTGATTTCTAGTTTCATACCATTGAGGTCAGAAAAAATGTGTGATATGATTTTGATCTTCTTACATTTGTTAACACTTGTTTTGTTGCCTAACATATGATCTGTTTGGTAGAATGTTCTGTATGGACTTGAGAAGAATGTATATTCTGTTGCTGTTGGGTGTAATGTTCCATATACATCTGTTAGGTTCATTTGGTTTGAAGTGAAGTTCAAGTCCAATATTTCCTTATTGTTTTCCTGTTTGGATGATCTGTCAAATGTTGGAAGTGTGCTACTGAGATACCCTACTATTATTGTGTTGCAGTTCATGTCTCCCTTCATATTTCTTAATGTTTTCTTTATATATTTAGGTGCTCTGATGTTGGGTGCATGTATTTTTCTTGGAGGGGCTGGGTAACATGATCCCAATTATGTTATATTTTAGAAAGAGTATACTTGAAAGAGTTTTGAGATTGGACAGGAAAGAGGGTGGGAAGGAGCGCTTGAGACAAGTACCATGATTTGGAGGCTGTTTTTACAATAGTCCAGGTGGGAAAGGACAAAAGTCTGAATAAGGCAGTTGCAGTGATGTTGGAGGGAAGAGGTTGTACCCTAGAGATTAAGAGGGCCTGAGGATTAATTGCATTAGAGAGTTGAGCATGGTGATCAGATTTCTTGCTTGAGTTCCTGAGGGAAGAATGGTGCCATTCAAAAAAGAGGGAGGAACAAATTTTAGGGGAATGGATAAATGTTAAATTTAGTTTGGACATGTCGAATTCTAGGTGTCTTTGGGATACTGGAAAGGAAATAGTTATTAGATAGAGGTCTGTGATACAAAAGGAAAATCTGGGTTGGGGATATAGAGTTATAACTTAGAGGTGGCAATTAAAGCCAAGAATGTGGATATGTCAAAGGAAATACAGAGAGTGAAAAGAGGAGAGAACTGAGGATGGAACCTTGGGGAATAACAATACAGTATTTAAGAGGTGGGTAGAAAAAAGGAGCTGATGAAGAACCCTGAGAAAGGCAGCCAGGAAGAGACCAGAGAGAATGCTGCAGGGAAACATTGTAAATCTATACAATTTTTAAAATATTTACAATTGTTATATTCTCTTGTTTATATTCAATTGACCTATTTATCACTACATA
>NW_007751595.1:8736-9683 GCF_000696425.1 Galeopterus variegatus | reverse complement strand
TTTTTTTTTTTTTAATCTTTTGTGTTTCTCTTATAGGCTTTTGCTTTGTGGTTATCTTATAGCATATATAAAACATCTTTTAACAGGCTATTTTATTTTATGATGGCTCAGTATTGATCACATATACAAACTCTACACTTTTGCTGTCTATCTTTCCATTTTTTATATTTTTGATGTCACAATTTGCATCTTTTTATAATTTGTATTTCTTAATGAATTGCTGTAGCTCTACTTGTTTATAATAATTTTACCTTTTAACCTTTGTACTGGAGATCTCAATTTATAAGTGTTTTGGATTTGAAAATGCACTTATTTTTATCAGTGAGTTTTATACTTTCATATGGTTTAATGTTATTGATTAGTATATTATTCATTTAGCTTGAAGAACTCCCTTTATCATTTCTTGTAAAGCAGATCTAGTGGTGATAAACTTTCTGAGCTTTTCTTTGTCTGAGAAAGTCTTTATAACTCTTTCATTTTTGAAAGACAGGATGGCTAGGTATAGTAATCTTGATTGGCAGTTTTTTTCTTTCAGAGTTTTGAATATATTGTCATCACACTCCTTTCTGGCCAGTAATGTTTCTGCTGAGAGATTGGTTAATAGTCTCATGGGGGTTCTCTTACATATGACAATTTGCTTTTCCTTTGATACTTAAACACTCTCTTTGTTTTTAGATAGTTTCACTATCATGTTCTTCGGTGTGTGACTCTTTAGATTCATCTCATTTGGTGCCCTTTGGGATTCCTAAATCTGGCTTCATATTTTATTCTTCAGGCTTAAGAAATTTTCTGCCATTATTTCTTTTAATATGCTTTCTGTCTCTTTTTCTCTTTTTTCTCCTTCTGGCATGCTAATAATGCATAATTTTTCTGCTTGATGGTGTCCCATAAGTCTGTTAAACTGTCTTCACTCTTTTTCATTCTCTTTTCTTTTTTTTTTTTTTTTT
>NW_007751595.1:5848-6214 GCF_000696425.1 Galeopterus variegatus | reverse complement strand
GACCTTGAGTTGGCAAATATTTCTTAAATATGACACCAACAGGATAATCCATAGAAGAAAAAAATTGGGGCAACACAATTCATGACATAAATCCCTTCCAGGGAGAAACAGGGGGCCTTTCTCTTCACTGTTTCCAGGGGATAAAACCTCTGGAAGTGCTTGCATGCTCGTGTAAAACTACCATTGCTTTATTCAAAGATGGCGACAGGTGTCGAGCGCCCGTGTCAGGAAACAGCACGATCCTGAGAGCTGTGTGCTGTGATAACAGAGTAATGACTGCATTTCCAAGAGCAACAAAAGACGATTAATTCTTTCAACAACGATCCTACATCGACAAACAAGCGGCAGCAGGTTCGAGGTTTTGGG
>NW_007751595.1:0-630 GCF_000696425.1 Galeopterus variegatus | reverse complement strand
TAAATTTGCAAATGATGGTCAAGACATGTAAAACCTTAAACATTGCTGAGAGAAATTTAAAAATATATAAATGAAAAGATACACCCTGCCTTTGGCTTGGAAGACTCAAAATTGTTACGATGCCAATTTTTCCCAAATTGGTATATGATTGAGTGCAATCTCTATCAAAATCTCTGCAGTCTTTTTATTAGAAATTAACAAGATGATTCCAAAATTTGTATGTACATGCATATGAGTAAAATGACCAAAACAGCTTCAAAAAAGAACAAAATTTAAGGGTGTACATTTACTAATTTTAAGACTTGTGAAGTTATAGTAATCAAGATGTGATAGTGGCATCAATATAGACAAATAGCTCAATGGGGCAGAATAGAAAGTCCAGAAATAGATCCACATATATATAGACAAATGATTTTTGGTAATGCAAAAGAAATTTAGTGAAGAATGGATAGTCTTTTCAACAAATGGTGGTGGGATAATTGAATATCCATTTGCAAAAAAAAATGCATTCATTTCATCATAAATACAAAACCTAAAATGATAAAACTTTATAAGACAAAAATCTTTGCGACCTTGAGTTGGCAAATATTTCTTAAATATGACACCAACAGGATAATCCATAGAAGAAAA
>NW_007751594.1:8780-9246 GCF_000696425.1 Galeopterus variegatus | reverse complement strand
ATCAAGATGACATAGGACAGGAAGCCAGCCCCATGTCCGGGGGGTTGGAGGGGAGTGTGTCATGGGAGTCAGGAGACATGGCCCCTAGTCGTGCCGCTGCTGGATTTCCAGGCAGCAACGGAAACCACACTGACGCCTGGAGGGTCCTGGGAGACAGGGGAGAGGCTGTGGGGCCTTGCCCTGCCCCCCCCACTGCCACTGCCACTTCTGCACATCCCGGCTTGTAATGAAAGCCAGCCTGATGCCCGGGAGTCCTGGGAGACGGGGGCTATGGGTCCTAGTCCCGCCCCTGCCACCACTGCACACCCAGGCCAGCAACGGAGCCAACCTGACACCCAAGATCCTGAGAGACTGAGTGCGACAGCCCACCCCTGTCCACAACCACATCCTAGAAGACACTTATTAACCACATGTATTTCTTAGGGTGTGTGACTTACCTGCTTATGTCCTTCACCAAATTTCAGCT
>NW_007751594.1:6083-6909 GCF_000696425.1 Galeopterus variegatus | reverse complement strand
AGTCTCAACCAAGATGAATCCCTGCTTCATATGTGTATATGTGAGAAAAAATAAAAACAACAACAAACAAATCAAGACTTCACCAAAAAGTGAGAGATGGCTTTTGGGTAGCCAAACAACAGTCGGTCATCACCTCCTCTCAATTTCTTTTGTAGGAAGTTTGTAAAACATGACAACCCATACCTTCATAGCTACAGATTATATACTGTTTACCAGGTACCAGGTAATATCCAAATCATTTTAGTTATCTAATTTACTTCTCACAATAACCTCTTGAGGCAGGTTCTTATATTACTCCTTTATTTAACATAAAAAACCAGAAGCTCAGAGAGGTCAGTGCTAATGTCATACACAACAAGTGGACCCAGAATTTACTGTGCTGCCCTTTTAGTGGCAAGACACACACATGGCACTCCAATACTGTAAATGGAAACATAAGACAACCTCGGTTACATATCACGTGGTGCACACACTGCTAACTATGAGGCTGTCACATTTAAAGAAATGAGAAACAGGAACAAAAGGGAAAATTTTTTTCCAGAGATGGCTTTTCACTGACTAGGATGAAATGAGTAATATTATTCACAGCTGTTTAAATTAATTCAGACTCAAACAATCAACAGAGTAAAAAACAACCAACAGAGTGGGAGAAAATGTTTGCAAAACATACATCTGACAAAGGATTAATATCCAGAATGTACAAGGAACTCAAACAACTTTACAACAACAACAACAAAAAAAACCAAATAACCCAATTAAAAAATGGGCAAAGCAATTTTTACATACTTGCTGTAAGGAAAATAAAATATAATAGTAATTGTAAATT
>NW_007751594.1:0-706 GCF_000696425.1 Galeopterus variegatus | reverse complement strand
CGGTGTTATTGGGCTATAAAACAAGATGATCATCTTACTGTCTCAAAAGCTGAGCAGAAAGGGCACAATCCTGAACGGGACAGAAGTTGTGGGGTGACTGTACTCCAATCTGGGAGCAAGGAGTGGGGGTCAGTGAAGCAGATTCTGTCAAGTGACCTAAACTCAAAGTGCTACCATGCATGGCAGAAAGCCATGCTTACTATTAGTAACCAAAGTTAAAGTTTCCACTAGAGACTGAATATTTAAGCAATAGTTACCAGTCCACTGAAAGAAACTACAAGAAATCTATTTATAATGGAGGTCCGCGATTCTGGTTTAGACTGGGAGTGGGTTAGTGAGTAGTGTGATAAAGAAAACCTTAAAATTGTAAAATCACTGGACAAAGAGTATTAGGAAGAGAAAAACAAGACTAGCACAACATAAAAATAAAAGCAAAGTAAGTCTAATTTCAATTGCAAATGCAAAACAAAATTCTAAAACACATTGAAAAAAATTAATGCTAAATAGATAATAACATATTATCTTTATTTATATAAACATTTAGGGTAAAGCTAAGGAACAAAACAAACGAACTTAGCTTATGAGGCTATGAAAAACCTGATACCACACTTGACACTGGACCATGCCAGTAAAGAAAATAAAATCATAGATTGTATTGATCAAAATAGTCTAAACCCAAGCCATTCAGGATGTTAGCCACAACCCC
>NW_007751593.1:7488-9246 GCF_000696425.1 Galeopterus variegatus | reverse complement strand
AATAAAGAAAAGGAAGAATGAAAACAAAAGTGAATTCTGGTAGCTTGGGGATAGTTTCTTATGTCTTGTAAAAGAAAAAGTCTTTGCTTTGCTAGTTTCTAAGTTGTTATAGTTGCTTATTTTCTAAATTTCCACTCTTAAAACTCTTCTTAAGTCATTGGTGAAAGTGCTTATTAATGGACAAATGTCCGTGGTGGTTTCCTGGAGTGCCTCCCACCCCCCTGTCCCCTAATGATTTCTCTCCTGATGAGTGTTGCCTTGTGGACTAGGGGTAATGAGCTGGAATGACATGGTTGGTCACTGATGCCTTTCTGGCCAGCCTAACACTGTTTTCAGTAACTATGCAGTCTGAGTGGGTGACTTTTGGAAGTCACAGTGACAAAGTTATTTTCTTGTCAAAAAAAACCTTCATATTTGATTCTATATGTTACTTTCCTACCACCCTCAGTTCCTGTGGTGAATCTAGGATATAACTGGATCATTCAAATATTTTCACTCAAGGGAGAGGCAGGGAGCTTGAGTGTATCAGGAGGGACTTTTCTTTCTTTTTTTTTTTTTTCCTTTTTGTCTTTTTTNTGCCAGTATGAATCTGGCCCTCACATCATGGGCACGAGGGGTGACAATCAGCTTTGTATCTTATGAATATTCATAACCCTCCCCAAAATTTCCAAGAGAAATAAAAATAAATAAATAAATAAAATGAAAATAACTTACTGGTTTTCAAAATATATCGATAATGACCATCAATGTAAACAAGATTTGGAACATTTTTGTAGTTCCCAAAATATACCCTTGTCTCTCTTTGCAGTCTAACTGCCCCACCTTTTCCCCCAGGCACTTATCTGCTGTCACTCTTCATTTCTTTGCCTTTGATAAAATTTCACATCAATGTGATACACCACATTAACAGAAGGAAGGACCAATATGACCGTCTGATAATACAATCACCTTAATAGATGCAGAAAAGGCATTTGATAAAATTTGACATCCTTTCATGATTATCTAAACAAGTTAGATATAGAAGGAATGTACTTCAACATAATAAGAACCGTATATGATGAGCCTACAGCTAACACATATTCAACAGTAAGAAATTGGAAGTTTTTTCTTTAAGATCAGGAAGAAGACAAGGATGCCCACTCTCACCACTTCTGTTTAACATAGTATTGGAAGTATGAGCCAGAGCAATTAGATAAGAAAAGAAAAAAAAAAAAGAAATCAAACAAAATTAATTTTGAAAGGATGTTTGAGAGGATCTCTTATACATTGCTAATGCTATGACCGCTTTGGAAAATAATTTGGCATGATCTCCTTAGGTGAACATTTGCCCACCCTGTGACCTGGCAAATACACTTCTAGAAAAATTCTTGCACATATTCATGAATTTTTCTAGCTTTCCTCATAATAGCAAAAATATGGAAACTATTTGAATACTCATCAACAGGAAGATGGGTAAGTACACTCTGGCTACAATGGAATGCAATATATGTTATCATATGGATGAATCTTGCAAAAATAATGCTGAATAAAAACAGTCAGTCCCAGGAAACCACACATGGTATCATACCATTTTTATAGTTCTCAAGAGCAAGAGTAACAAGCTTAAGCTTACATACATTTGTGGTAAAACCACACTTTAAAAAAAGCAGTAAAAATTAGGACTGTGATTATGTCTGGAGAAGGAGAGGCATGTGGAAAGGAAAAGACAGATATATGCAGGCAGGTACAAATTAATCATAGCGTTCTAATTTTTGAATA
>NW_007751593.1:0-6491 GCF_000696425.1 Galeopterus variegatus | reverse complement strand
CCTCAGTGTCGCACCCGTACCAGACCAGGACCAGCAACGGGATCGCAACCCTCGGTGTTGCGTCCGCACCTCACTTAGCCAGTGAGCGGCCGGTCTGTATGTGGGATCCGAACCCTCAGCGGGAGCGCCACTGCGCTCCCAAGCAGCGCACTGTAGCAGTGCACCACCGGGCCGGCCCCAGGAGGGACTTTTCAAAGAGCAAAACTCATCAAGGTCTTGAGGTGATTTTCTATTCATTTATCTAAAACAATTAGTATCTTTTTGGAGAACCTTATGTTTTTCTCTTTGTGTATTGGGCTAGAACAACTGGAGATGATTTTGCCCCCCAGGGGACATTTGGCAGTGTCTGGAGACATTTTTGTTTGCAGGTGGAGTGCTCCTGGAGAGTAGGTAGAGTCTGGTTGGGCACCCCTCTGCCCCCCAACAAAGAATATCAGTATGAAAATATCAGTAGTGCTGAGTTTGGGAAACCCCAGAAGCATATGTCTTTTCCCACTTGCGGACAAGGATTGCTTGGGCACCTGCAAAATGTAAGGGCTCTTTCTTGAAAGACACATTCAATAGAGTGCAGAGGCATCAGCGAAGGCAGAGAGTGGTCACGCTCGCCTCTATAGCACACCAGCCTGGGTTTGTGGCCCACTTTCTATAGCTTTTTCATATCTGCTGTCTCATTCAGTGGTAACTTGGCTAAGTTCTCTTCCTCCAATTGAGTGTAAGCAACTTGAGGGCAGGTCCCATGTCTTATGCCATTTCGTATCTTCCATAGAACCTCTAATAAAGTAGCTATCACAAAAATTCTGCTGAATGAATAACGAGCCAATTGCTTATAAAGTAAAGTTGGGGACTTTGTCCACAGAGGGCTAGTTGTGAGGAGCTTATGTTTAAGGGGTGAGAAGGGCTGAACAGGAGCAGGTTGGGGATGTTAGTTGTCTCTCCCAAGCCCTTAATTATTGTGGATTTACAGACTATTCCACCAGGGGTCATTTTGTTGAATTCCCTTATTCCTAGGTGAAAATTGAGACTCAGAGAGGTTGAGTATTTTACCCAAGTCTGCACAGCAAGTTACTGGTAAATCTGAAACCAAAACCCCCTCCTGGTGCTTCCTCTCCACTTAGTTGCTCAGCGAGTTGTCTTCTTGAGGGTCTGCCTGAGGCACTGAAATAAAGGGCTCATGATTTGCAGGGATGATGTATCTGTGTGTGTGTATGTGTGTACATGTGTGCACATGCATGAGCATGTACTGAATGCTGACAATAAGCACCGGGTATTTAAGCACGGATGTCCCCTGACCTGTTCCTGACTCGCGACTGGTGGGGTTAGGTTCCTCCCTGCCGGGTGCTGCTTGTACAACCCACAGTGCCCTGACCATAGATAGCACTTGCCATATTTTACTGGGGTTGTGAATTTAGCTTCTGTCTATCACTCTAGCTTCGGGAGGGCAGGACTATATTTGTTTTGCTCAATGCTGAACACATAAATAATTCTCCATAAGTGGTTTTCCATGAATAAATAAATTAATAACTAGTAAGTCAGAGATGGCTGTTTGGGGCTTTGTTTAGGGGAGGGTGTCATCTGGGTGGGTTTCTTGCTGGCTGTGTAGAGATTACCCAAGGGGGTGGAGAGTTGTTATTGAAGACAAACTTCGCCTATGTGGCAACATGTTGGGAGCCCAACATCTCCAGGGTAGGTAGGACTGGGAGGACGTGGCTGGACAGGCAGCTGGCCCCTTAGCTGTGCCTTTGTGAGGCCTGAGAGTCCTGTTGGTGGAGAGCCTGACTGAGGAAGGAGCCCCCCATGGGGTGATTTTTTTTGTTATGAGGCCATTGATATCTGTGCGGTTTTTCTGAGACCATAATGTCTGACAAATCTGCCCACAGCTTGTTGTATGGAAGATGAGCTAGCTCATCATCCTGAAAATTCTCCAATAGCTGCTCATAACAAGGTCAATTAAGTAGAGTGTCCACTATCATTCAAATCTTATTCTCATTGAAGTTTAATCCGACACTGTTTTCATCCACTATTTTTCTTTATCTTCCAGTTTGGGGGTGGGTGGGGAACATGTAGGGCATTGAAATGGATGTCGAATTCTACTTGAGATGACAGCTTCTGCCCCATCACCTTCGTGCTTCTGCAACTGCTGATGGACTCGGTTCACTAGGAGATGGTTTCAGATGGATTCTTTGGGGCTCAGTGTTTCTGAGGAACAGCTCCGGCTCACAGAAGCCACTGAAAGGAAGCGCAGCTGAGGGTGGGGAGGGCAGGTGGCATTACTTTCTGTTTTTCCCTGGGAGCACGTGATAGAGAGAAGCTTGAGAGGGGACCATCCCCACACTTGCTCAGTTTTCCTCCAGTCCCAGGGCCTCCCGGGCCCTTCCTTTCTGGGATACCTTGTTTCCTTACTGCCTCGTGAACAAGCCCGCTTCCAGGTTCTTGCTTATGCTGTTACCACATCTGACAAGCCCTCCTTGCACCTTTCCATGCATCTAAATCTGAGGATCCTCTTGACTGCCCTCAACACCTTGCTCAAGTCCCCAATCTTCCATGAAGCCTTTATCAGAGGCAGGAAGGGGGTGGGGCTGGCAGGTGGCATTACCTCGGTTTTCCACAAATGCGTCTGAGAGGGGCAGCGTAGACTTCTCACTTTATTATAGTAACACCTGACACTTTTCGAGTGCTTATTATGTCCCAGGCAAGTTTTATTCAAGCTTTATTTTGTCAGCTCGCCCTTTGAGGTAGGTGCTATATTGTCCTACTTTTACAGGGAGAGATATGAGGCATGGTGAGAACAAGCAGTTTGTTGAAGGTCATTGAGCTGGCCAGGAATACGAAGTCTGGGATTTGAACCCAAGTAGTCTGACCTCCGAGACCACATGTAATGATGTCACGTCAAACTCTGTTTTCTAGTCAAAAGAGAACTGGACCAGGAGTCAGAAGACACGGCGGGGCTTTCGTTTTGCCTCACTTTAACTGTTGGGCTTCGGGCAAGTGACTTTGTTTCTTCTTGAGCCTTGATGTTATGGTTTATAGAATAAGGATAATGAACTAGCAGACATAATGTTATGTGTGCCACACAGAATATTCAGGCAAGCCACTGCTTTCCATGAAGTTATATGTAACTCCTTGTATAAAGTTAAGATTCCATCATTCAGTGTGACCTTATTGGCTCTTATTACCTGCTCATGGCTCTGGCACAGCAGCCACATTTTATATTTGTGTGGGGCAGACACTGTGTCTTAGACTCCTGCAGTAACCCCTGGACCACTCACTCTGGCCTGGCCCCTGTTTGCCATCGAGTGGCTGATAGTAGATGTCACACATTTCCACGGTTATACCTAGTTCTTATCAACACCTGTAACTGCTCCTCTGCTAGAGTCTTATTTTCAAGCCCCTCCTTTCTGAACATTATATCCTAATTTTTCAGCACTCCCAGTTCAACACTCTTTAGTCCCAACGGGACCTTCAATCCACTGATTCTGTCACATTTTCACTGCCTGTTGCCTTTGTTAGGCTTAGGTTCATGGTTGATACACACACATGTCCAGTGTGTATCAAGCCCTCTTACCCACTCCCTCTCCACCGAATTCTCCTGTCAAAACCCCAACTCTTTTCTTACCCTGGGCCCACGCCCGAGTAGCTAAAGGTGGTTGAGAAATTACACAACTGTGCTGACTTTAAATTTGTGATGACAAATCTCAGTACTGCAATCTTATTGCATTCCCTTCGTGAATTTACTTGCCCTTTCTTCCAGGAAATATTTCAAACCTCCCCTCCCTTTACAACACCATCATTCCTTCTAGTTCCTCTCTTTGTGCTGAGGATCTCACTTCTTATTTCCCTGAGACAAATAGAAGCAGTTGATGAGAATGTGTGAACCAGGAAACATATCAGTGCACCTGCTTCTGAACCCACATGTTCTACCTTCCTCCCGAGTGGGCTCTGCTGCCTCTGGCTTCCCAGAGCTCAGTCCCGTGCCCACTATGTGCTGGCCAGACTGGCCTGTCTCATTTCTCTAGCACACAAGGGCCTCCCAGCCTCGGGGCCTTCACACCTCTGTTCCTTGTCTCTAGCTCTCTTCCGCAGATACGTGCATGGCTCACTCTTTCTAATGCATGAGTCTGCTTACACGTCACATTCTAAACATTCTAAATTGTGTCCTGACGATTCTGTCTAAAATAGTGCCCCTCTCCCCCATACTATAACTTACTGTGTCCTTAGCCTGCTTTATTTTCTTCAGAGTGCAAATCACTACCTGAAATACAATCTTTATTTATTTGCCTGTATACTGTCTGTTTTTCCCAGGAAAATGTGGGCACCATGAGAGTGGGAAACTTATCTGTTTTGTTTCTTGCTGTGTTATTTGCACCTGGCATACAGTTAAAAATCACCTGGCATATAGTAGATGCCAAACTAATGTCTGTCAAATAAATGCATGAACAAACAAAATTAGGACCATCTAAATGACCTTGGATAAATCCCTTCTATTGATGTTGGGTTTTCTCAACTACAAAGTAGGAGTATTGGCTCCCCACTGGCTAATTCCTATTCCAGGTTATATTCTTCCTAACTGAGTGGCATTTGGGTAACCACAGTCATTGTCTGTGATCCAGCCCTGGGTTTAGTTTGTGTTTAATGCCCATGAGTTCCATGCGAATTCTGAAGGCATCCGCTTGGCAGGATTTCTGCATTGTTTGGCTAGAGTGTTCTAGTGATGGAACTTGAACAGAGAAGATAAATTGAGAATACCATGGACATTTGAGGATGTGAGTGCCAAGAGATCACAAGGGAATTTAGCAAGGACTCCTGTCCAGGTTAGAATGACTTCACACAGTGGACAGGGTGAAATCTCAGCCAGGGAGGGGCTCTGTGGAGAGGATGTGCTGTGCTACGCTGACTGTCCCCTGGGGTAGTCACACAGTGCCATGTGCCAGTGACCCCTCAATCCATCTAGACTGTGGCCTGGGCAGGTGCTGGTCCCTAGGAACTTTAGGTTTGAATCTCAGCAGGAGGAAGGCATTTGTGTTGCCAATCTGGTGAGGAGAGTTTATGAAGTGTGATGTGAAACCAAAAGTTAATGATAATTGAGGTCTTTTTTGCATATGTGCTTATGTGCTGCTGTGTCAAGGGTTTTATACATTGTCTCATTTAATCCTTTTAACACCCCATGGGGAAGATAAGTATAGGCCATGCTATCGGTGCATCAACGATCTCCGTGGCCCCACCCTGAGGACACCTGTGGGTGCAGTGGGCATACCCATGCCTGCTGACAATTTCTTGCCTCAAGTCCACATGCCTCTTGGCTTCCATGCCCAAGGGCTTTTTCTCCTTCTCTGTGGGAGCTTGCTCGATGCATATACAAGGCAGCCCAGGGTCTTAACACCCTCAGGGTCAATCTCCAACTAATGTGGGACAGAGCTCATGGGTACACATTCTAGCTTCTCTGTCCTTTGGTGGGACAATTCTCTGGCATGTTATACAAGGGTCCTAAAAGGGGTCCAAGAGGGATAGTGTCTCATTGCCTGCCCTGTAAGTGGCTCCCTTCCTCGCTGTTCTCCCTGCTTTGTCTCGTTTTCCTCCCTCCTTCCCAGTGTTTTCTGCAGTTGCCTACCAAATAAAGTACCTGCATCCAAATCCTTCACTCATGGTCTGCTTTCAGGGGAACCCAAAGGGAGGCCATAATTTTGCAGATGAAGACATTACAGAGAGAAGGAGGGAGGAAGTGAGCCTCCATGCCTCTAGTTCATGTCTCTCTCTTTCATCAGATTGGAGCTTACTAGCCTGGCTCTCATCTCCACAGGTGAACCATACCCATCCTTGGTCACCAGGTCCTTGGGCCTGGGCCCCGCCTGTTTCTAAGACATGAAGGGATCTGACTGTGTTCACTCCCTGGGAAGGGGCAGGGCATCCCCTTGGGGGTGGAGGTGGGGCTTGGGACGAGGCATGCAGCCAAGACACCTGGGCCCACCTGGTTGCAAACAGCATGACACACATCTGGAAACGCCTGCCTCAAAGCTTGAGCAGACGTGACCTGACAAGCTGTGTTTGTCCTGCTGTATTCCATGTTGCAGTGACTCAGGTACAGGTGTGACTTTCTTCTTTTTCAGGGTCTCTGCCCCACCCCCAGGTATCTGGGTGGTGTGTGAGTCACAGCATGTCCTTTTGGGGGAAACTTTTAGCCCAAAGTGTTCAAGGGAGGGAGGGAGGGAGGAAGGGATTACCATGGGGGCATTGGAACCCAAGCCAGCTATTTGGAAATGAGGAAAATGGGATGATTTTTGAGGAAGAAGTATTGGTGGAACAGGATTATGCTCTTGGATCCTGATAAATTCTCTGGGCCTACTAGCACCTTCCTCAGTGACATTTTGGTGTCTGGACCCCTAGTGACTGCAGCACTCTCTATACAAGATCAAGGCTTGCTAGGTCAGGAATACTCAGCAAGAGTGCTAAGCCCTACCATAAAACAGGAGGAATGACCTGTAGCTCACAGGGAAGTT
>NW_007751592.1:0-9247 GCF_000696425.1 Galeopterus variegatus | reverse complement strand
TGATTTAACATTTCACTGTTGTGGTTAATTTGCCTTTTCATGAATTGTTTTAAAGTTAAATGTATTTTCATGTTTCTCTAGATGGTTTTTGTTTCTTCTGTGAGTCACTTGTTTAGATATTTTGTTTATTTTTTATTATTATCATTATTATTATATTGGTATGTGGAATTATTTTATACATTCTGTATATTCATCATGTTATGCATGCCGTAAATAATGTATTTATTGTGATTCTGCCACATGTTATATTTTAACATTGGTTATGTTAAAAGTTGCAAATTGTAAGATTATGACATACAAAAGAAACAAATAATAGAACATTTTGTTCTGTATCTATTTTCCTTAGGAATATCTTCTCCGTGCCAAGAATATAAAAATATTTTCTATTTTATTTGCTGTTTTTTACTTGTTTCAAGTTTAAAATCTAGGATTTTAAGTTGTCTGGAATTTTATTTGTGTAGTATGAAAGGGGCTGATATTTTTAGTACAAAGTTCAAATGCCTAGACTATTATACCAGTATATTAGTTAAGTAGTCAGTTCTTTTTCCTCCGATTTGAAATCCTGTAATTTTAATATATAAATTTTTTTATTAATACCCCAAGTAGTATCTGGACTGTCTTTTCTGCATTAATTCTTTTGCTAATTCCACTTCCAATACCACTGTACTGTATGCATATTTTGATAAATGGAGGTCAATTATCCTCTCATTATTCTTCCTATACATTCCTATTATAAACAGGTTAATCTTAATTGTTTTCTAATTTCAATTTTGTATTAGTTTACTGCAGAAATGCCAGATGCCAAGTAATATTTATAATTCAACATTTAATCCTATTAAAATCTTATTTCACTGTCTTTAGAATTGAATTATGAGCCATAAAATATTTAAAAATAATAGTATATTTTTAGTTATATAAATGAAAATACTTGTTGTGTTCTCCATTTTGTGCCTTAGAAAAGAATTGCTTTTCTCAAATCGCTATATTAATAAAGAATTTGAACATTAATGTCTTTTTAAATGACTTTCCTGTATTTGCTTAATTTACAGGTATTAAAGTTCTTTCATAGTAAATGGCAGGCTCTCTATTCAAACAATTCCTAATTAAGTGTTTCACTTAGTGTTTTACACAGAACACTAGATATGGGAAGTTTTGTCAAAATAAAGTTCCTAGGTTATAGCATTCTGGGAAATTTTACAAAATATGTTCCATATATAATGTCATATTATCATTTTATTTACAAAACTATATACATGTTTAGAGAAATACATATATACATTGTGGACTCTGTGTTCAATTATATCATTTTATTGATCTATTTCTATACATATACAACACCTTTTTGTAATAAGTTTATATGTGTGCCTTTGCACATTTAAAATTCCTCTTTGTCACTTTAAATAGTGTTTTTTACATATTTTTTTTTTCACTAATTTGGCTCAGTATAATTCAGTACTAATTGGTCTCATTTTTCAAATATTTTTAGTTTTGTTTTAGTTGACACAATAATTGTACATATTTATGAGGTACAGGGTGATTTGTCTGTACATGGGCACATTAAGTAATGATCAAATCTGGGTAATTATCATATTCATCATCTTAAACACTTCTCACTTACTAGTGATAAGAGCATTTAGAACCCTCCTATCCATCCCAGCTCCTGGTAACCACTATTCTATTCTCTACTTCGATGAGATCAACTTATAAGGAACACAAAAAACTCAATAGCAAAATCATCATCATCATCCTCCTCCTCATGGGTAAAAGGCCTGAATAGACATTTCTCAAAAGAAGATATACAAATGGCCAACAGGTATATGAAAAAAAAAAAAAGAGCTCAACAGGGAAATGCAAATCAAAACCAGAATGAGATATCACCTCACCCCAGTAACAGCGGCTTACCAAAAAGACAAAAAATAAAAAATAAATAAATAACAAATGCTTATTCCACAACCAAGAGAAGTATGGAACCATGAGGAACTCTTGTCTGCATGGAAAAGGTAAGCAAGACACCTGCAGTCCAAGCTATAAGGGAGCCATGTGACCCTTGCAGGTCATGAACCCATTGTGGGAAGCTGCTGGGAGCCCACAGGATTACATTAATTCAGGGTAGGAGTTCATGATGGGCTCTCTCACTCCCTGGGACCCAGGGATTGGAAAAAAACACCCGAGTGCATTTTGCTCTGGGGCCCAATAGCCCTGGCACCTGCACAGCTCTAGGGCCCCCTCATCACAGCAGAACTCTGGGACCTGAGCCCATGCAGATTCCTGCACCCTGGGAACAGGTGGTGCAATGAGTGCAGAAATCACCCCAGGACAGAGGGAGCCTGTGTGCAGAGATCCAACCGATCAGAGACTTCTACCACTGCTGGCAGCCCTGCTTTCTTCAGCAGAGAGCTGTTGCACCTCACCCAAGGGTGCAGAGTTCTGCATCCACTCTAGCATACCCACCAGAGCCACACACTCCAGCTGGTAATCTGTGGAGCTCCCGTATACCTCTTTTGGGAGTACAGAGCACCATCTGCAGATCCAGTAAGCCCACCCAGGGCCATACATCCCAGCTGCAGAGCTTCAGAGTGACTTTCTTGGGAGTGCAGAAGTCCATCCACAACATTGACTACCTCACCCAGAGTGACTCACTCCAGCTGAGAAGCTGCAGAGTGACCCAGGGTAGGAATCCTGGTCAGAACTCACTCCATCCTCATGGCCTTCAGGGCTCTGGCTTCAACAGTTACAATTTTTTCCCTGAACAAGTGGCTTAGAAACTGGAGGAGGGACAGAAATGCTATGCATGTAAGATAAGGGGAGTAACACTATAACACTGGCAGCTCCAAAGATTGATAAGAGAAGATTGTGAAGCACCTGGGGGTCTTTGACTTCTGCAGCCTTTTTCTCTTTGTCATAGTTTTGCTTTTGTCGCTAAGTCCCTTATAAGCCCCAACTCTCCCCTCCTCCCTCCGGGGTATGGAGAAAGCAGCAGCACAGCACTCAATGGGTAGCCACTCCACCCAATCCCTGTAAGCAGGGGATTACCGCCCTAAATAATAATAATAATGACAATGATAACAATGAATTCCTTGTAAACCATATGGAGTTGCCTGCTTCATTCTCTGGTCTCAGGATACCTTATCATTTTGGTGGGCATTATACTGTTAGCTCACACTTGCACACTTCATGAGCCAGCCAGGAGGCCAAAGAATGACACAGGCAAAAGGTGAAGTGACCATGAAGCCCAGATAGCCAGTGACTTCCATATGGAAAGACATGGTTAGGTTTGTTGTCTGTGGGGAGAATCCCATTATCTGTCATTGTCTACGGTGAGAGTCTCCTTATTTATCATTGTTTCTGGGGGGAATCTCAGGCTGGCCAGCAGCCTCCATGTGGGGGAGCCTGGCTAAGTTCATTGATGCTTCAGACTGGTGCATGAGCAGAGGAATGCCCACAGAATGCCTAAGGGATTGCTAGGCATCCTAACCAGAACAACTGAAAATGGTGGTGGAGAGAAAGTGAGTATGCTGTTGCAGCAGTGGCCAGGCCTCTGCTCTGCACACTTAAATTCAGCACAAAGGACTGCACACCAAGAAAGAGGGGCTATAGTCTCTAGTGCCAGCTCTAGTGCCTTGGTAGGTTCCTCAGTGGGGGAAAAATAGCATAATTTAGTCAGGCTCCCTCAGCTCAGGTCTGGTTGGGGGTCGAGCAGCACATTTTTTGTAAACAAGTTGAGTGTGGGTGGAGTTAGTGTGAATGTGCACCAATGTATCATTTTAGTTTTGTTGCTATTGTGTGCTCTGCAGCTGGTGAAGCAAGCTGGCAGCATAGAGAGCCCGTTTCTGAAAATAGAACATGTTTACTCTTCTGGCAGCCCTCAGTTTTTCAGTGGACTTTGCCAGTAGCAGTTGAGTTTCTGAGTTTCTCTTTGTACTGCCTAGCTCCTAGATGTATCTGTGCTGAATAAAGACTATTCCTACCTCAGCCAAGCCTCCAAAGACCCTTTTGTCGGTTACCTAGCTCATAGACCTACATGTGAAGGGTTTGTGAACTGGCTCAAGGAGTCTGTGAGCTCCAGACCCTAGCCCTGGCTCTGCATTCAGCCTGGGCATCTTGACTATGTTCAAAAGGAAACTCTTTTTTTTTTTTTTTTTTTTCTTAAAGAGCTACTGTCTCAGATAGCTGTCTGCTTTTAAAAACTCAAGCTGTCTGCCTTGGATCCTCTAAAATATTTGTGAAAGGACATTTCAACTGGTTATTGAATGGTTAAGATTCTGAACTTTCACTCAGGTGAGTCACTGGTTTAGATGGTTAAAGAAACAGGCACCTGGGTTTCATTCCCACCAGGGAGGGAGACAGTCCTTTAGAGATGTAAATTACTGTTGTTTTGGCTAAACTTAGGTCACTTCAAGACTGGCACCTTTTAGGATTTGTTAATGGGTTTATTTGAGTATACTTTCTTTTAAGCCTCTCTATTTCTTTCTGTTGGAATTTGTTTCTCCTCATGAGAATAAGCACTTACTTTATCTGCTTCTCCTGTTGGTATGATTTCTGCGAGGGGCTTCTGATGACTCTGGGTTCCCATGAGGAATGTAGCCATGGTACAAACAATCTGTTTCGAGGGGTCTGCTGCCTTCTTTGCAAAGCCTTGAAAGTTAATAGTTTCAAACCTTGTAGAGTCTTTTGTTTTGTCTTGACATTCATTTTTAATTTTTCTTTGTATCTTCTCTGATATATCCAAATTCCTTCTTGGAAAGAATAGCATTCTTTCTTTGTGCTTTGGGATGTAAGGTTGCTACCCTGCTTTAAAGATAAAGATTGTGTTTCTGTATTTTTATGCATGCAGGTACACATATATAAGCTGCATGATGTGGTGTCTACATGTTGATGTCTATACATGTGTTTGTATATTGTCTATGTGGTGCCACATTTATTAAATAAGCCTAAATGTTTTCTAAAGTCATGTGACTCTAGTAATTTTTAATAAATGAAACTTGTTTTAATTTTCTGCTTTTGTGATATTCTTGATACATGCTTGATTTATTCCTGAGCTAATACTGTGAGCTGTACATATATCGTAAATGGCTGGCTTTGTTTTCTATAAGCAATTCAAATATAATTGTTAAGAATAAGTCAATTAGGTAAAGGAAAATGGTGAATGGATGTGTCCCTAAAATGTATAACTATTCTGATGATGTCATGTTAGCCAGTGATGATTTGCCTTCCCTCACCGAAGCAGCAGTGTTTCTACAGGCACACTTGAAGACCAGGGGATGGGAGGTCCATGCTAACAATATACAAAGGCCTAGGCAGTCAGTAAAATTCCTTGGAGTTATCTGTTCAAGTAAGGCAAGAGTTATGCTAGAGGCTGTGATTGACAAAATACAGGCTTTTTCTATATCTAAAACTGTGAATGATTTACAGAATTTTGTAGGGTCATTACACTTTTGACACCCATTTATCCCTCATCTAGCAAAAATCTTGAGACCCCTCTATGCTCTAGCAAAGGAGGAGGCTGGATGGGATATGAATGCTCCCCAGCAAGAGTCAATTGATAAAGCTAAATTGTTTGTCAAATAAGTACAGACCCTAGGAGCATAGATGCCAGATATAACACAAATTGGATGCTAGTGTCTATTTAGAGGGATTTGGTTGGAGCCTGTGGCAGAAGCAGAATGGGAAATTCATCCTGTTATGATTCTGATCACAACTAAAGGTGCAGAAATCAAGTACAACCCTATTGAAAAATAGCTCCTGGCCATCTATCTGGTTTTGCAGCAGATCGAAGGCTTGATAACACACTCGCCAGTGGAAGTGTGCACTTTCTTGCTAGTAAGTGGATGGATTAAGGACATGTTTTTGGAGCCACATCTCCCACAAGTGCAGGAAGGAATAGGCACCCCTCCCCAGGATACCTGGTACACTGATGGTGGCAGCCAGGGAAATCCACCCACCTGGCATTCCCCTGCCATGCAGTTGGATTCTGACATTATTTGGTTTGAACAGAGAATGAAACAGCAGCAAATATGCTGAACTATGAGCTGTGTGGATCATATTGACTCTCAAACTGCTGCCACTTAATACAGCTATGGACAGCTGGGCTGTTTGGAAAGGTCTGACTACTTGGATGCCACAGTGGCACCAAGAAAACTGTACAATACACAGTAGTTGTAGAAAGACATATGGGGAGCCTGCACCCAGCCAACAGCCCAGGTGTCTCTATAGCATGTGTCAGCTCAGTCCTCAACCACCTTGCCAGGCAATTATGAGGCATATGCCTTAACTAGAGCCTAAGATGTCTTGCTAGAGGACTTGCTAACACCCTCCGATGTGGCTGACTAGGTTCATTGTAAGTCTGACCATCAGGACCCACAAACAACATGAGAAATAATGAAAGGACTACATCTACCCCTAAAATATTCAGATCTTCAGGCTGCAGACAAGGATTGTCCATAGCTTCACTTGAGACAATGTCTCGTAGGACATGTGCCAGGACATACTGGGCATTTTACCTGCCCTATCACTTGATGGCAGATAGACTACATTGGACCACTGCCAGTATTGGAGAGACACAAGTACATTCTGACTTTAGCATACTCTGCGACTTTCTTGTAAAGGGGCAAATCAAGCTGCTACAATAAAAGCACTCACTGAGTTAGAAAACATGCATGGGACTGTGGCCCAGATCAACAGTGATTAAGGGACTCATTTTCCTGGATACGATGTACAGGAGTTGGCCAAGATCCACAACATGCAATGGGCTTTTCCTCTCCCTTATGACTCCCCCCCTCATTAGCCTCATTGAGTAGATGAACGGCATGATTAAAACCACACTGAAAATGTTGTCACCAGAGTGGACTTTGAAGGGATGGTCTCCACACCTGGCTGAAGCCATGATACTAATAAATGCTTCCCTCACAATGCACATAGCTGCATATGACCAGCTTATAAAAGGTTTACCAATAACCAGGGCTCTAAAAGTACAAATACAAGAAGTAGCACTGCAGCCCATCCAACAGGATGAGGGACTTGTTCTGCACATGCCAAAGCATCTCCCACCTGGTAATTCTTAAATAGACTGGAAACTAAAATGGTATCCCCCTCCCAGGTGGCTTGGAGATGGCTTATCCCGTGGGGGATGGTCTTACCTCTATCATCACACTCAATCCCCCTTTTTATTTAAATGGAGGCCGTACATTGGCCACTATAGCCTCCCCAGGACTCATTAGGAAGGGGAGAGAAGTTAGCTGACTGTTATGGGTTCCAACTGAGGACCCTTCTATGATATGCCCATATCTACTAATGACATGAAAGGCCAAAATGTATGATAATTGCCTACCCAGGAAAATGGTCATACCAGGGGTGGTGTTAGCCAATGGTGGTCAAATAACATCTATACTATCATTAGATAAAGACTTACCTTGTCTAATACCTTTAAAAACATTTGTCTTATCATTCGTAGCTTCTTCATTTTCAGGTTTCTGCCTAAAACATCAGGGAATGCCTTTCTGTCCTGGGCTGCCACCTATGCTGAAGCTCACGACCGATCAGACTGCTGGGTGTGTGGATTGCTGCTGATGTCCAGTTCAGAAGGGATGTCATGGAAGTTTACCTCTTTTAACACAACAGAACAGAAATTCTGGGTGGGGCTGATGACCATTCACACTAAGGATCCTTTAGGAACTTTAAATACTAACACAAAACCCACTGTTTTATTCAATCTGGATGACACAAAATAACATGTACCTTCTTTAGTTAGAGTTCCTTTGTAGATACATTTACTCAATGTCTTGCTTCTCTCCCTTGAAGCTGGGAGACACTTGTTTTTAGCACTCTTTTCTGTCTAGTGGGGATCATATGCTCTTGCTGCTGCTAATATTGCTGTTGTGGCTTAGCAATGGAAATCACCTCACCATCCTTGGCCCTAGGGTCCTTGTAAAAGATTGGTGGATACAATTGTGCACGCTACTGAAGTATGGAGGGTGGAGTGCAAGAATTCTGGTCAGAACACACTCTAATCTCATGGCCTTCCGGGTTTTGGCTTCAACACTTAGAATTTTTCTTCTGTGCATGTCACTTAGTAACTGAGGGAGGGACAGGAACAGAATGCTGTGCATATAAGATGAGGGGAATAAAACCAGCAACCCCAAAGATAGATGATAGGAGACTATGGAGTGCCAGGGAATCTTGGACTTCCACAGCATTTTTCTCTTTGGCATAGTTCCACTTTTGTCTCTAAGTCCTTTATAAGCCTCAACTTTCCCCTCTTGGGTTACAGAGAAAGCAGCTGCACAGCACTCAGTGGATTGACCCTCCATCCAATCACTGTAAGTAACCACCGTGAATAAAAACAACAATAATAATAACAATAAATTCCTTGTAAACCGTATGGAGTTGCCTGCTTCATTCTCTGGTCTGAAGATACTTTATTAGTTTGGTGGGCATTATACTGTTAACTCACACTTGCACACCCAGCATCACTCTTGGGGACACAAGGGTCCACCCACAATCTCAGCAACATTGCATGTGCCAGCCCACTCCACATGAAGAGCTTCAGAGCAATGCAGTGTCTCTCATGAGGGCGTGAGAGCCTGTCTATGGCCTCTGAAATACACTGAGTGACTTGCTTCAGCTGAGGAGCTGTAGAGTGACCCAACATCAGTTGGGGCACAGGGAACCACTCACAACCACATCAGCCTCATCCAGAGTGGCCATTTTCAGCTGATCAGCTGCAGAGTGTCCCAGCATCTCTCTTGGGGGTGCAAGGTCCCATCCACAACCCTAGCAATTCTACCCAAAGTGTCCCACTCCAGAAGAGAAGCTTCAGAGAGATGCAGAATTCCTCATTGGGGCACAGGGTCCTGCCTGCAACAAAAATGACCTCCCTCAGAGGAGCCCACCCCAAAAGTGGTGATGCAGAGAAACATAATGTGTCTCTTCGGAGTGCAGGGCCTCATCTATGACCTCAGTGACCTCACCCAGAATTACCCACTTCAATGGTGAAGTTGCAGAGTGACTCAGCATCTCTCTTTGGCCACAGGGGACTGCTCAGGACCCTAGCAACCTCACCTAGTGTTATCCACTTCAGCAGAAGAGCTGTTAGAGTGCCCCAGTGCATCTATTGTTGGCACAGTATACTTACCAAGGCATCAGTGAGCCCACCCAGGGTTTCCCACTCCACGCAGGAGCTGTAGGGCACTGCATTGTTTCTTCTAAGAGGTCAAGAGCCAGTCCACAAAAAGTGACACAGCTTGGTTTT
>NW_007751591.1:6792-9247 GCF_000696425.1 Galeopterus variegatus | reverse complement strand
ACAGAGAATAAAAACTGAAAAGCATACACACACAAGAAAAACACAAAAGGAACAGAACATATTATCTAAAGAGTGTTGGACAATGTCAAAAGTTGTAATATAGGGCTGGCCTGGTGGCGCACTACTACAGTGCGCTGCTGGGCAGTGCAGCGGCGCTCCCGCCAAGGGTTCGGATCCCACATACAGACCGGTTCCCGCTCACTGGCTGAGCGAGGTGTGGGCGCAGCACCGAGGGTTGTGATTCCGTTGCCGGTCTCGGTCCGGTACGGGCGCCAACACTGAGGGTTGCAATCCGTTGCCGGACACGAAAAAAGACAAAAAGGAAAAAAAATAAAGTTGTAATATAGAGTAATGAGAAAACCAGCAGAAGAGAGATGGAGAAAAAAAATAGAAGAAACACTTAAAACAATAATGTCTGAGAACTTCCACAAATTAATCTCAGGCACCAAACCAAAGACCAAGGGAGTTAAGATAACACAGAACCAGATAAATGTCAAAAATCTACATCTAGGCATGTAGTTCTCAAAATCAGAAAACCAAAAATAATTTTTAAAAAATCTGAAGCCCAAAGGAGGAAAAAAAATCTTAACTAAAAAGAAACAAGATACTAATCATACCCAACATCTCCTGAGAATCCATGTAAGGAGAGAGTACAGTGAAATATACAATTGATGAAAGAACCCTACAACATAGAATTCTGNTGAGAATCCATGTAAGTAAGGAGAGAGTACAGTGAAATATACAAACAATTGATGAAAGAACGCTACAACATAGAATTCTGTACACTATGAAATCAACCTGTGAGAAAGAAGAAAAAATAAAGACTTTCTCAGGGAAACAAAAACTGAGAGAATTTGTTGCCAGGACACCTGTAGTGGAAGCAGTGTGAAAAAAAAGAAAAAACTTNGGGTTGCGATCCGTTGCCGGACACGGAAAAAAGACAAAAGACAAAAAAAAAAAACACACACACACACAAAAAAGAGGCCAATTTGAAACTTTTGTTAGATGGGGATGACATGTTTTTCATGAAATGTAATATTACCAAATAGCATAAAACCCTATAAACCATTCCTATTTTTATAAAAAAAAATAACAAAATGTTTCTCCTGAAAGTTACTAGGGAGTTTAACTCACCCAATGACACCAGGCTGCTGTAGATCTCTAGCATCACATCCCTGTACAAAGTCCTCTGAGCATCATTCAAGTCCCTCCACTCCTCCCAGGTGAAGTCCACAGCCACATCCTCAAGTGACAACAACTCCTGCAATGGCACATTGATCTCAATTAAAACCACCAACCCTGGGTCACAAAATAGGAATCTCAGAGTTCACACTTCTGTGTGAGGATGAGTGTCTTATGTGTTAAATAAGGTGCTGCTTTTCTATTCTCCATATAGTGCGGGGAGGGGGGGAACCCAGCAGGAATATTCTGTCACTTTAATAATAAATTAATTACTAAAAATACGATTACAAAGCTTACCTTATAGGTATAAACCATTCTTCTTGTTAGTTATAAAAGTATGAATAAAATGCTCCTTTTCCAAGAAGTTTATAATCAGGTTTGTAAACATAAGTATAAATACATACCTGAACCAGTGTTTCAGATTAACAAATTTGGAGAGAAGTTCAATAGAGAACGGGGAAAGAAAGACAAAATATATTTCTATGCTGCATTCTGTTTGCACTTTACAGAAATGCCAAAGATGTTAAGCTCTTCCACAGAACCAGATAAATGCCAAAAATCTACATCTAGGCATGTAGTTCTCAAACTTCAGAAAACCAAAAATAATAAAAAAAAATCTGAAGCCAAAAGGAGGAAAAAAAATCTTAACTAAAAAGAAACAAGATACTAATTATACCCAACATCTCCTGAGAATCCATGTAAGTAAGGAGAGAGTACAGTGAAATATACAAACAACTGATGAAAGAACCCTAGAACATAGAATTCTGTACACTATGAAATCAACCTGTAAGAAAGAAGAAAAAAATAAAGACTTTCTCAGGGAAACAAAAATTGAGAGAATTTGTTGCCAGGACACCTGTAGTGGAAGCAGTGTGAAAAAAAAGAAAAAACTTACAGAGAAGAAAAAAGGTATAGATTAGAATCTGGATATACATAAAGAGAACTAAAGAAATAAGTGAAGGTTCAATAAAAAGCTTTTTTTTTAATTAGGCTTTTTTCATTGCAACATAGTTGACTGTACATATCTTTGATGTAAAGAATTGGATATCAATATATGTGCAATATGTGATGTTCAAATCAGGATAAGTATATTCTTCTATATACAGTGAAATAGATTTTTGTGACCCTTTACAAATACCTCCCTTCCACCATCCCCCTGAGCATTTCCTCTCTAGAAATCTCAGTTGTTTTCTACTCTTTAACTTCAATGCAATATTGTGATTGTTGTACATTTCTTTTATTTAATTTTTAAGTTATTTATTTATTTTCTTAG
>NW_007751591.1:4029-6766 GCF_000696425.1 Galeopterus variegatus | reverse complement strand
CAGAGAAGAAAAAAGGTATAGATTAGAATCTGGATATACATAAAGAGAACTAAAGAAATAAGTGAAGGTTCAATAAAAAGTTTTTTTTTAATTAGGCTTTTTTCATTGCAACATAGTTGACTGTACATATCTTTGAGGTAAAGAATTGGATATCAATATATGTGCAATATGTGATGTTCAAATCAGGATAATAAGTATATTCTTCTATATACAGTGTAGTAGATTTTTGTGACCCTTTACAAATACCTCCCTTCCACAATCCCCCTGTGCATTTCCTCTCTCTAGTAATCTCAGTTGTTTTCTACTCTTGAACTTCTATGCAATATTGTGATTGCTGTACATTTCTTTTATTTAATTTTTAAGTTATTTATTTATTTTCTCAGCTGTCACATATAAGTGAGAACATGCAAAATATTTCTTTCTGCACCTGGCTTATTTTACTTAATATAATTTTTTCTAAGTTCATCCATGTTGCTGTGAATGGCAATATTTCATGCTTTTTAAAAGCAGGGATTATTCCATTGTAGAAATATAACACATTTTCCTTATCCAGTCTTCTGATAATGGACATTTAGGTTGATTCCAACTCTTGCCTACTGTAAATAGAGCTGCAATAAACATGGGAGTATAGGTGTCCCTTCTACATGATTATTTTCAATCCTTTGAATGTATATTTAGTAGTGGGATTGCTAAGTCATATGGCAGTTCTATTTGTAGTTGCTTGAGGGACTCCCACATGGTTTTCAATAATGGCTGCACCAATTTACAGTCCCACCAATGGTATAGGAGTGTTCCTCTTTCTCTGCACAAACCAGCATTTGTTATTCTCCGCCTTTTTGATAGTAGCCAGTCTAACTGGAATGATATTTCAATGTGGCTTTGATTTACACTTCCTGGATGCTGAGTGATGTTGAGCATTTCCTCCCGTATCTGTTGGCCATTTGTATATCTTCCTTTTGGAAATGCCTATTCGGCTCCTTTGCCCATTTTTAAAATCAGACTACTTGTTATTCTACAATTAAGTTGTTTGAGTTACTTGTGTATTCTGCATATTAATCCTTCATCAGATGCATAGTTTACAAATAACTTCTCCCACTCTGTAGGTTGTACTTTTCCTCTGTTGTTTCTTGGGCTGTGCAGCAGCTTTTCAATTTGATATAATCCCACTTGGTTTTTCTTTTGTTGCCTACGTTGTAGGGGTCATATTCATAAAGTCTTTGCCCAGTCCTACTTCCAGAAGTGTTTCCCCTATAATTTCTTTTAGGAATTTTATAGTTTCAGGGCTTATATTTTAGTTTTTTAATTCATTCCTTCCAATCCAAGAGCATGGAATATCTTTCCACTTTTTGTTGTCTTCTTTCATTTCTTTCAACAGTGATTTGTAGATTCCAGTGTTGAGATCTTTTACATCCTTCATTGACTGTACTCCAAGATATTTTATTTTGGGGGTGACTATCATAATGGAATATAGCTTTCTTGACTTTTCCAGGTAGTTCAAAAACACTAGTGATTTTTGCATGTATGCTGCTGCTTTACTGAAATTGTTTACTGAATCTAAGAGCTTCTTAGGAGACTTTTTAGGCTTCTCTGTATATAGGATCATTATGTATGCCAACAGGGATAACCTGACTTTTTCTTTTCTGTTTGGGATGCCCTTGCTTTCTTTCTCTTGCCTGATTCCTCTGGCTAGTAGTTCCTATACTATGTTGAATAACAGCTGAGGGTAGATACCCTTGTCTTGTTCCAATTCTTAAGGAAAAGCTTTCAACTTCTGCCCATTCAGAATGACAATATTAGGTTTATCATGTATAGGTATACCATATATATTTTGCTGTGTTGAGATACTTTATTCTATACCTAATTTGCTCACACTCTTTACCATGAAGTGATGTTTTCCGTCAAATGCTTCTTCANAAGTTATCCCTGTTGACATCTTTTACATCCTTCATTGATTGTATTCCAAGATATTTTATTTTGGGGGTGACTATCATAATAGAATATAGCTTTCTTGACTTTTCCAGCTAGTTCAAAAACACTATAGTGATTTTTGCATATATCCTGCTGCTTTACTGAAATTGTTTACTAAATCTAAGAGCTTCTTTGGAGACTTTTTAGGCTTCTCTGTATATAGGATCATTATGTATGCCAACAGGGACAACATGACTTTCTCTTTTCTGTTTGGGATGCCCTTGCTTTGTTTCTCTCGCCTGATTCCTCTGACTAGTACTTCCTATACTATGTTGAATAACAGCTGAAGGTAGATATCCTTGTCTTGTTCCAATTCTTAAGGAAAAGCTTTCAACTTCTTCCCATTCAGAATGACAATGATATTAGGTTTATCAGATAAAGTATATCATATATATTTTGCTGTGTTGAGATACTTTATTCTATACCTAATTTGCTCACACTCTTTACCATGAAGTGAGCATGAATTCTGTCAAATGCTTCTTCAAAGTCTGTTGAGATAATCACATGGGTTTTCTCTGATTTTGTTGATGTAGTGTATCACATTTATTGAATTCTGTACATTGCAGGATTCTTGCATCCCTGGGATGAATCCTACTTGAGTGTGATGTATAATTTTTTGCATGTGTTGCTGTATTCTATTTCCTAATATTTCATTGAGGATTTTCCCATCTATATTCATTAAATATCTTGGCCAATAGTTTTCTTTTCTGGTGGTGTCTTTATCTGCTTTTGAGATCAGGGGGATGTATGCTTCATAGAATGAGTTTAA
>NW_007751591.1:1672-3719 GCF_000696425.1 Galeopterus variegatus | reverse complement strand
ACCTAAAGCTGTGTTTATTTTGATTAACTTCTCAAAAAAAAAAAAAAAAAACCCTTTCCTTTCATTGATCATTTGTATTATTTTGGGAGGTTCTATTTCATTTAGTATTAATCTGATCTTAATGATTTTTTGCCATCTACAAGTTTTGGGGTTGGATTGTTTTTAGTTTTTTAGTTCCTTAAGATGTAGTATTCATTGGTTAATAGCAGCCCTTCTATTCTTTCAATATAAGCATTTATCACAATCAATTTCCCTGAGTACTACTTTTGCAGTATCCCACGTTTTGATATGTTTTCTCTTTGTTTTCATTAGTTCCAAGAGATTTTTTGATTTCCTCTTTAATTTCTTCTTGGACCCAGAGGTCATACAGGAGAATGCTAATTTTTATGTATTTGTAAACTTTCCAGAGTTTTGTGCTATTGATTTCATTTTAATCCATTGTCATCAGAAAATATAAAGGAAGTAATTCCAATATTATAAAAATTTGTTGAGAGAGAAGGAAGATGGCGGTGGGGAGGTAGGCAGAGCTGGACGCCACTGCTGCCACTGCCACCGCCGCCACCACCTCCGCTCCAGTCGCCTCTGGTTCTTCAGGCTGTCACTGCCGGGGAGAAGCTGTCCCGGCATCGGGTCCCGCTGGGAAACTGTCGCGCCTGATCTCCGCCAACAGGCTGTAGCGTGGTCGCACCGACCCGCCGCTGCCCTCTGACTGCTGCTGCGCCAGACCACGATCGCCAAGCACCCTCCGGCCGGAGCCAGCACGGCTGCGGCATCCAGAGCCCGTGGGGGCTTCTGACCGGCTGGTGGGACAGCTACAGGTAGTGCGAGTGGGGCCGGACGCGCGCAGCCTGCCCGCCCGCCCGCCTGCCTGGCAACCCGCAAGAGACTTGTGGGGAGGAGCAGCCGTCTACTCTCTTTCTCTGGTTGAACTTTTTCTCCGGGGCGAAAGTGTGGAGCTGCTCCGGCTTGGCCCACGGGGGAGCCCCGGGAGCCACAGGATTTCTCTGTGACATTCACTTTGTGCCCTGAAACCAGTCTTCCCTTTGCTCAACACTACAGTGGAGGTCAAGATGGCGGAAGAGGAGAACGGCCTGCTGCTTTTCCACCACGAATAGAAGCAGCCTGAGGCCCGTGCCAGATGCAGCTGTAGCAGAATCGGAGCAAAGGAACGCTTCGAAAGGGTGTCCTTACCCTGCCGAGAACCGGGAATCTTCCCCCAACCTACGCCCGCGACCCGCCAGTGCGCCCCGGCCTGCATCACAGCCGCAGACGTGGAAACATGGAGGCCTGAGCCTGCGTGTGTCACCCCAGACTGCAGCGGTGACTGCAGCTTTTGATCCCACACCCCACCCCACCCATCCCTGGAGCTGGAAGTGAATCAACCCACCAGCGAAACACGGAGACGTCCAGCGGGAGAGACAGAAGCTCTGCGGAGTACACATGCCCTGCGGGGCCGCCACTGCGTGATCCAAAAGGTAGGCATCACCGCCACCACCCGGCTTCATTCCCAGCCCAGCCCAGTACACACAGAGCCGGGACACGTCCGGCAAGGGAGGTGGGAACCCCACAGAGTCCACGCTGCTGCTGCACAATCCAGCAGCCCAGCCCAATGTGTACAGAGCACAGAGTCATCCAGCAAGGGAGACAGAAGCTCTGTAGAGTCCACACACCCTATGGGGGGGCCCACGCCCCACGCAATCCAGCAGCAGGTAGGCTTCACTGCCGCCACCTGGCTCCATCCCAAACCTGGCCTAGTGCACACAGAGCAGGGAGACATCCTGCAGGAGAAGGGGAAGCTCTGCAGAGACCACACACTCTGCGGTGTCTCTGCTCATAACAGCAGCCTGGGCCAGAGCGCAGGGATCAGGGAGTCACTGAGGTAGCCACAAAAAATTGGCAACCACAGCAACATCTTAGTCAGTCAATAGTGTCAAACCTGTGGACTGTGAAACCCCCTCCCACAATGAATAAGCATCAAAGAAAAGATACCAGAAATACGAAAAATCAAGAAAGTACACCACCAAAAGATAATAAATCTCAAGTTCTA
>NW_007751591.1:0-866 GCF_000696425.1 Galeopterus variegatus | reverse complement strand
AGAAAGGAATGGGATGATATATTCAAAATACTAAAAGACAGAGATTGCCAGCCAAGAATACTCTACCCTGCAAGGCTATCCTTCCGAAATGAAGGGCAAATAATACATTTCTCTGACAAACAAAAACTGCGGGAGTTCGCCACCACACGACCACCCTTACAAGAAATTCTCAAGGGAATATACTGGGTTTGGTTCCTGAAAAATAACTACCACTGCCATAAAAACCCAAGAAAATTCTAAACCCACTACTATAATAATAATGGCACTCATGAAGAGAAAACAAACAAACAAAAAGGCTATCTACAACCTAAGGAATCAACAAACACAGAAAACAAACAGTAAATCAGAAAGCAAGGAACAAAAGACACCTGAGACAACCAAACAACAATCAACAAAATGCTAGGAATAAATCAACATAATTCAATAACAACTCTTAATGTAAAAGGCTTAAATTCCCAAGTCAAAAGACACAGACTGGCTGACTGGATTAAAAAGGAGGATCCAACTATATGCTGCCTTCAGGAGACCCACCTCACCCATAAAGACTCACATAGACTAAGAGTGAAAGGATGGAAAAAGANAGTAAAAACCATAAAAAGAGACAATGAGGGACACTACGTAATGATAAAAGGACTGATCCATTGAGAAGACATAACAATCATAAATATGTACGCACCCAATGTTGGGGCAGCCAGATTTATAAAACAAACTCTATTAGACCTAAAGAACGAAATAGACAATAATACCATAATAGCAGGGAACCTGAACACCCAACTGTCAATATTGGACAGATCAACTAGGCAAAGATCAGCAGAGAAACACAAGATCTAAACAATACTCTAGACCAATTGGACTTGGCAGATATC
>NW_007751590.1:8692-9247 GCF_000696425.1 Galeopterus variegatus | reverse complement strand
ATATTGGATCTCTAATTATTGTTTTCATATTCTTAAATATTTTCATCAAAACTACTTATTTTTAAGAAAAAAAATAAATAATTATTAGAAGGCCCTTTGAGTGTTTTGCTTTAACCATGCTTCAGGAAATATATTTCTTCCTAGTACTTTGCACAGGGATTGTGTTGGAGGCAGTACTGACCAGAATTGAACACCCTTCCCCACCAAAGGTAAAAGAAGAAAACAAAAACAAACAAACAAACAAAAAACACTGAAATAAGTAGAGAAGACCCTTGCCACATTTCTCAGACATGACAGACCAAGAGAGGAAGACACAAGGGCTGGCTTGTGAGCGGTGAGAAGAAGCCTGTAATCTATGAGAAAAAGAAATTCCATGTAGAAAGAGTTAGGGGTGAGAAGCATAATCTATGTGAGAACAACTGAAAAACCTGACTGGACTTAATACGTGATTTTCTAAAGAAAAACACATAACATGCTTCTTGGTGGAACACTTCATACTAAGCACCATAGATCTTGAGAATGAGTTCTCTACAATTAGAAGGTATGAGGTGAAAT
>NW_007751590.1:4433-7165 GCF_000696425.1 Galeopterus variegatus | reverse complement strand
GTGTGTGTGTGTGTAGCACTTTTGTATGTGTGTCTGTGTGTATGGATGTGTGCATGATTCAGCGAATGTTCAAAGATGAAAAACTTCAAAGCAAATATATTGCAATGGTTATCCTAGCTATGGCTGAATAGGTGGGATTAATATTTTTACATTTTTCCTTCAATGAATGTGTTTTCTTGTATTTTTGTGTATTTATGCATTTCGTTATTCTTGGAGAAAGATTGTTACAATTAAAACAAATATATTTTTAGTAATCATAAAGAAGTTTCTGTAAGGAAAATAAAGAACTCACAAATACCAATAAATATGGTAATAAGTTCTGTTTAACTTGGATAAACTGATAAACTGGATGAATTTTTAAAGTAGAAAATGGACAAGCAACAATTTCTATATATTTTTAATGAGCCATGGAAACATTTCATGTGAAGTTTTATTTGAACTAAATAATATTAGTGTAAACATTCTTTTTTCTCTCCCAGTGCATATTTATCCATTTTAAACAACATAAACTATTTTATAGACATTTTACATTAAAGCTAGTTAAATTATAAATTATATGGTTTCAGAATGTATTTTTGATTTGAAAGAGATCCTTTATGCCTCAGTGTAAAATAAAGTAGTTCAAATATTTAAACAGGTGGTGCTTGTTCATAAACGATTTGATGTGTTAGTCAGGATTTATTTAACACCTCACTCAGGAAACAGCAGAAAAGATCAGAGGTTAATCTAATCCTGTAGGTCAGAGACTCTCTCAGATTGTGTTCAGAGATGTAAATGGGTATTCTGGAAAAAATACATAGATTTAAAGGTTGTGTGGTCTAATAAGGTTGGGAAATGCTGTCTACTCTAATCCTCTCATTGATTTTTCAGTTCACATTAGCTCTCTGAGGTCCTTCAGAAAGACACCTGTTTAGCTTTGTTTAACTCAGAATTTACCACATATATTGACTATGGAATTCTATTTTTATTTATTTCACAGATTGGCTGTTAACATGTCATGAAAATAGAGTTCTATAATTTAAGAAATGATATGTTAAATTATTCAGTTCAAGCATAGTAACAGATTTATTTTCCAGTCAAAATAGATGTCTCCAATAGTCTTGCATAGTCAATTCATTCTTATCATCCTGGAAATAAGAATAAAATTAGGTAGTAAATAGCAGTTTTGGATGAAGTCATCAAAATTTATTTCTAAACACTTGATGGGCAAGTAGAATAGTTGATCATTTATATAAACTGTCTAAAGAAAAATCTTTTTGCAACAATAAACATATGTATACTGGGAAAAAGCAACTATTGATGGTGAAAAAAATTACCAAAAACATCTGTTTTTAGTATATATAGCTATTTTATTGCTATTTAGAGTCCTGCTTATATGATGATGTATACCCTAATCAGACATATGATTCATATCATATGGTATCCTCAATTCTATATTAAATTCTTGATTAGGAACTAAAGAAAAGACAAAGTAAAATTATTACTGTTTAAAGATGACATGATTCTATCCATAGAAAAACCCATAACTTCTACCAATGAACTCCTAGAGCTGATAAATGGATTCAGTAAAGTTACAGGATACAAAATCAATACACAAAAATAAGTAGCATTCTTATACACCAACAACAAACATGCAGAAAAAGAAATCAAGAAAGAAGCCCAGTTATAATAGCTATCAAAAGAATAAGATAACTAAGAATCAATGTGACCAAGGAGTAAAAGATCTCTACAGTGAGAACTACAAATCACTACTGAAAGAAATAAAGACAAAAAAGATGGAAAGACATTCCATACTCTTGGGTTGGAAGAATTAACATGCAAAAATGTCCGTACTACCCAAAGTCATCTACAGACTCAGTGCATCCCCATCACATTACCAATGACATTCTTCACAGAAATGAAAAAAAAAAAAAATCCTAAAATTCATATGGAACAACAAAAGACCCCAAATAGCCAAAGAAATCCTCAGCAGGAAAAAAAAAAAAAAGGAGGCATTACATTACCTGGCTTCAAATTATACTACAAAGCTATAGTAATCCAAAGAGCATGGCACGGGCATAAAAACAGACACATGGACTAATGGAACAGAATAGGAAACCCAGGTACTTGCAGCCAACTGATTTTGACAAAGGTGCCAAGAAGATACATTGGGTAAAAGACAGCCTCTTCAATAAATGATGCTAGGAAAACTGGATATCCATATGTAGAAAAATGAAACTAGACCTATACCTCTCACTATATACCACAGTCAACTCAAAATGGATTAATGACTTAAGTATAAGACCTGAAACTATAAAACTACTAAAGAAAACATAAAGGAAACTCTTCAGGACGTAGGACTGGGCAAAGACTTTATGAATAAGACTCCAAAAGCACAAGCAAGAAAAGAAAAAAAATGGGATTATATCAAACTAATAAGTTTCTGCACAGGAGAGGAAACAGTCAACAGAGTGAAAATATTGCAAACAGAATTGGAGAAAATATTTGCAAACCATACATCCAACAAGGGATTAATAACCAGAATATACAAGGAACTCAAATAACTTCACAGTAAAAAAACAAATAATCCAATTAAAAAATGGACAAAGAGCTGAACAGACATTTTTAAAAGGAAGTCATATGTATGGCCAACAGGTAAATGAAAAAAATGCTCAACATCACTAATAATCAGGGAAATACAATCAAAACCTCATTAAGATATCATTTCAGCTAAACTGGCTATTATCAAAAAA
>NW_007751590.1:0-553 GCF_000696425.1 Galeopterus variegatus | reverse complement strand
CTTTACAATAATCTGGGTGGAGAAGTAGGGGTAAAGATGAAGCAAGATTGGGCCTGTACTGATAATTGTTGAAGGTGGTATGGATGCATGGATACTTTAGGCTCATTTACCATTCTTTCTACTTTTGTTTTAGAAATTTTTCATAAGAAAAAGTAAAAAAAAAAAAAAATTGGAAAGACTGTTTTGGCTCCTTTCAAAAGATGAGTATGTCTGCTTCTGAAAAATTCAACTCAGAATTCAAAGCTCTTCAAATTCAAAACAAGAAAATGGCATTAAGGATGCTAGCATACAGTTTGGAATGTAAAGCTTTGCATTTGAAGCTACAATTTCTGCACTGAGTTGTACATGCTGATCAGAACTAGATATTAAAATATTCATAAATAGCCCTGGAATATTTTGAAGTTTTGTTTTATTTTAATCCAGTGTGTATTGTCATTGTATAAAATTTTCTGTTAAATGGCTACTTGTCCCATAGCCCAGTGTGTCTTTGATGGTGTTTTTAAGGCTCTTTGAATCCCCAAAGTCAAAATGAATGATTCCCAAAAGGCTACTT
>NW_007751589.1:8980-9247 GCF_000696425.1 Galeopterus variegatus | reverse complement strand
GTGCAATATATCTAATGAAAAAAACCTTTCAAAATACTATTCACTGCATTTGCATTTCCTTAGTCCTTTATTTTCTCATAAATCTCCTTCAGATAGCAGTGCTTCACAAACACTCTAAAATGAACAGCAAAAGAGTAAAATGAATCACAATAAACTAAAATGTTTCTTTAATAAGTTTGAGTAAGTAGCATTGTTGTTTCTTTTCCTTTATACTCTTTTACTGAAGCCATCTGTAGACGTCTTTTTAAAATATGCCCTTCATTTTTT
>NW_007751589.1:2469-4306 GCF_000696425.1 Galeopterus variegatus | reverse complement strand
TTTTGTGTAGGAATACACAACCAAGTAATAGTTTGAAATAGGTAAAACATAACTCTTAATTATTTTTTTTACTATTTTCTTTTATTAAAGTTTTGTAAAACCTATAAAAATGTTAAGAGCATATAGGCTTTCAAACAATTTGAATGTCACAATACTTAAAACAAGATTTATAAGTGACGAAAAATGAAATAAACTTTAATGTTTTATGTAGATGAAATACAATGTAATGTTATACGAAACTAATTAAAATACTAAAAAGGCATTTGTATTTTTGAGTATATAACTTTGATTAATTATACATATTTTTTAAAGTAAGAGTCAATATAACCACATGGATTTTTGTTTTTATTGTCAGCCAAAACGATCAGGTGCTTTTTATAAAAGTGAATGGTCTTTTGGCTTGAAAATTTGTAGATCAATAAGAACATTTGTAAATCTACTTTCAATTCGTATGTTCAAATACCTACACACCGAGTGCAAATTGGCTACTGCCACTTTTTGCCAAGATAAACTTTGGAGATATTATCTTACCCGAATAATAATATTAAGACCAGCAATCTAGCCAAGTAGAAAAAATTTACCTTCCAGAAAAAAGGTCATTAATCCATTCAATCTACAGAGTGCTTATTATATAATAACAATGGACTCTGTTTATTTAAATTAGGTTTTGTGCTGTTTTTACTATTACATCTATGTACATATCTATGACATTAAACACTTCAGTCAAAAAGGAAAAAATATAAAAACTGCATTTTTAATAATCTGCTTACCATTATTATATCATCCTTATTCTAGCTGCTGAACTTAATATAATCATTATCTACAAGCAATAGAAAAAGGATTTAAAACATAGAAAATGCAAAAGTGCAAAGTTAATGCAAAATATATTCCCTATTAGATTTATTTATAATCAAATGATGTGCATGTATTTTCTTGTGGCCCTTTATAACTTAATTGTTTAAAGTTAACAGTTGAAAAGTTGAAGGATTGGTTTTAAATATTGTTTGAAATACAGTGCCAGGGCCGGCCTGGTGGCGCACTGCTGCAGTGCGCCACTTGGGAGCGNAAAAAAAAAAAAAAAAAAAAGAAATACAGTGCCAGTGTTTTGAAAGCTATGCATGGTAATATGACAATTCTTACTATGGTATAATCTTAAAAACAATTATTGCTTTTGTGCTGATAACACTACAAAAGTATGTATCATTAAAGAAACATTTTTTTGCTAAAATTTACACTTTTGTTTCTACAAATGGTTTTTTGAATATCACATTGGACAGTCAAGAATTGAAAGAATTGAAAAGATAAAAAGGAAATTAATTTGACTTTTGAAAATGAATAGATGAGTATACAAAGGTTACCAAAGAGCTTTGTTCCACTATGAATTCAAGACATAGCAAGACTTTCCTCAGGTAATTAAAGCAATAAATGTTATCTTAAAAAAGAAGAGGTATAAAAAAAAATGTAAGAGTAACATAGTGATTTGCAAAAGGTAAACAAGAAGAAGACATGAGCAAGACATACCAGAGAATGTAGACAAAGGAAAACGGGGGTTAGATTTCTACCAACTAAAGGACAGTCTATAATGCTAAAATCCACAATCCGTAATGAAAATACAATAGTTATTAGTATCCATATACTAAATAACTTGGTAATCACAATACAAAGCATAAATTAAGATAAAGGAGTCCTATAAAGCATGCTGATTATACGTACGGAAATAATAGGATACCATAGTACTCATAGTTCAAGAGGTAAAGTAGACAGACAGGCATAGCCACCCCAATCAAAGTACTATTTCTGGGTGCAATAAGACAGTAGGGTATAGTTTTGATTGTGG
>NW_007751589.1:0-834 GCF_000696425.1 Galeopterus variegatus | reverse complement strand
TTTAGTAGTTTTATACATAAAATAAGTAATACTTGTTATTTATGATACTATCAATACCATTAATATGATATATTAATAGTTATTTTATTTTAGACTTCTATGCTATGCCTTAGGGTATAGAGAGTTGAAGAGAGGTGATAATGGCCATGTCATACTAATGAAATATTAATTATAAATAATGTATTTTTCAACCACATCATGTAACAACATTTTTTATATAATAAATCTACAGAAAAGACAAGCAGTTAGCATGACTTAGGACAGTCTAAAAACCCGTGTATTCTGCATCCTTTAAGTACAAATTGAGAAACTGATCACATACTAAATAGCAGTTTTCTTAACTTTGAATTATCTAGATTAATCTATCTATGTGGTTTTCCCAATACATCATCAATACCATTAATTAAGTCTGGTCAGTGTCTTTAAACCATAAGCTTTATTTCTGTGGCCTAAAATAAATCTATTTAATACTGTAATAATACTACCAATAATTACATCAGCTGAACTAATTATAATAATGACAGAAATGATACATGATGTCATATCATGGATAATAAACTTATCTACCAAATTGATAAAATTCTGGAATTCCTTGTAGATTTCTTACATTTTTGTTTTTATTAGGACAATTTTTTTCTTTCTTTCTAGAAATGATAACATACTATAAGCATGTGTCCTTCTCAGGAAAATATTTTAGGTATATATTGCCTCTAATTAAATGGACCTAGATAAAGAGTTAAGTGGAACTGTCAGTAAACAATATCATTGATCAGTTAATTTAGTTCATCTAATTTTTTTATGTATTTATTCTACATAGAATCACCGAAGTTTATC
>NW_007751588.1:8193-9249 GCF_000696425.1 Galeopterus variegatus | reverse complement strand
GGTATATTTGTAGAGTGGAATACTATGTGGCCATAAGACAGAAAAAGGAAGCTCTTTATGTACTGGTATAGAAAGAGCTCTCCTATGTGTTATTGTATTCAGAAGAAACTCCATATGCAAAATAATGCATTTAATATGCTACCGTTTTTGTGGGAGAAGGAAGAATATCAATTAGTGTTTTGCTTGCATATGATTGATTATCTCTGAAAGGACACCCAGGAAATGAACAAGGATGGTTGGTTGTATTGAGAGGAGCAACCACCTGTGTGGCCTGGGGAGACTTTTCATTGAACTTATGCTTTTTTCTTACCCACTTCAATGTCTTATCTTTTTATAAAGATAAAATTCAAATATTTAGTTTTTTAAGACAGCATTTAATTATAATTACTGCTTTTTCATAAGGAAAGAAAAGAATGAATCAGTAAATTGATCTCAGAATTAGAGAAAGGAAGAAAACCAACTCCTCTTGAAGCTTAACCTATGAGAGTCAACCCTTCATCAAGATCTAATTTATCAAATTATCTAATCTATTAATCTATTAATCCAACTACAATAAAACTGCTAATATTTCTTTTTACTTTTCACACTAGTTTGACTGCAATGTATTGCCAATGATTTAAACTTAGGTTAATAAAATTATCTGGATTTATTTCTTCCCAGATATATAAATTAATGCCATGTTGTTTCACACCAACTCCACCTCCCACTCCAGAAAGAGAAAACTAAATGGATTGGGACTGTGTAATTTAAATTTTACCTGGTTCATTATCACTTTCAAATAATTTATGCATTTTAAGCAGCTGCTTTTCTTCTCCTTATGTGTCAATCATGCAAATTAGCAAGAACTCAAAGAAGCTAGCCTATCATAAATCAATTTTTAAACTAAGTATTTCATGGGGTTATCTTTCCCTGTGCAGATTTCAACAGCTGCAAAGCACCCTTACTTCCGCATTGTAGTGGAAAGATCATGAGCTTATAGTTAAACATATCCACGGTTTAATCTTGACTCTGCCACTTGTAAGCCACAAGTCCTTGGCCAGATCATTTAACTCCTTT
>NW_007751588.1:5538-7166 GCF_000696425.1 Galeopterus variegatus | reverse complement strand
TTTAATCTTGACTCTGCCACTTGTAAGCCACAAGTCCTTGGCCAGATCATTTAACTCCTTTGAGCCTCAGTTTTCCTTATCTGTAAAATGGGAATGAGAATGACTCTTCATAGGGCTGTCACGTTAATTTAAATAAGGTGTATTAAAGTGCTTATTAGAATGCCCGATAATAGGGTGACAATATATTCAATACTCCTGGTCTGCCTGAGACTTTCTCATTTAACACTATAAGTCCTTTGTCCTGGGCAACCCCAGGCAAACCAGGACAGCTAATCACCCTATCAGTACACAACAAATATTCCATGAAAAGACTTTTTTTTTTTTTGTCTTTTTGGTGACCGGCCGCACCACGCTCAGCCAGTGAGCGCACCGGCCATCCCCATATAGGATCTGAACCTGCTGCGGGAGCACTGCTGCGCTCCCAGCGCCGCACTCTCCCAAGTGCGCCATGGGCCCAGCCCCATGAAAAGACTTTAAAAAGAAAATCTTCGGTGCACAGACTACAGAGGGCAGTAATATCCGCAGTAGCTTGCTTTTATGTTTCTTGAGGGGCTTCAGTAAGAAGGATACAAAAAAGTCAGTTCTAAAACTTGTATGCAATGGAAGAAAAAGATAGGCAGGGAAAGGTAAGTGACTTGGCTTGGGAGCCAGGTGGCTCGAGTTTTACTTCTGGTTCTGTTGAATGACCAACTGTGTGGGGCTGGTCTCAATGCCACTGGGCCTTGGTTTCATCATCGATAAATGAGGAGTTTGCACTAGCCTTTCTTAGCTCTAAAATTCTGTTATAGGATATTCAGAGATCCCCAAATGATGAGAGAAATTCCTGAACACCACCGAAAGGAGATGAAAAGCTTGACGTCCCTTGTCTTGTGAGCCCCTCTAATGCTGTGAGCATATATGGAACATGATCTACCATGTAGAAAACTTTCTAAGTAGGAACAAGGTGAATAAAATCCACCCGTGCCGTGCACCCACATAGCACAGTGTGAGAGTTATTTTGCCTGCCAGAATCTGAAAAAGCTCAAGCAAGAAGTAGGTCACTAGTTGAACTGAAGACATTACTAGGCAACTGAGTAACTGAGGGCAGAGGCAACAGCCTGAGTGGAGGGAAGAGTGCTAGTCATCTAGAGTTCTACTGCAGACAGGCTGCAAAGAGAGGTCCCTGGGTTTGGTGAGAGCAGATAATAATATTCTGGAGAGCTATTTTATTAGAGTCATAGCAATACCACCCAAATTGCCAAGGGGGGCGGGGGGGGGTAGAAAAGGGAGGCCTTGGATAATGAGGAAGAAAACAGAGAAGATGAGAACCTGAAGTGGAAGCAGAGAAACAGGGCCAAGGAAAGGGTGTTTTGGAAAGGGAGGGAGGTTTGAACATGTTTGTAAATATATGACAAATTAGCAAGAGAGAGCAAGTAGAGAGGTTCACTTTGTAAGGATCAAGGAACTTCCTTCTTTTCAGGCTTTAGGTATGGGAAGAAAAAATTCGGAGATGAAAATAGTTGGTGGAATTTTGGATTGATGTTTTCTATCAACTATCAGTGGCACTGTGCCTTCCTACTTAGCTAACTTAATTAGCACCTCAGTTTGGTGAATGAGCTTCCTGTGTATGCACCAAAGGCAGGGGTGCT
>NW_007751588.1:4107-5087 GCF_000696425.1 Galeopterus variegatus | reverse complement strand
TTAATTAGCACCTCAGTTTGGTGAATGAGCTTCCTGTGTATGCACCAAAGGCAGGGGTGCTTAATTAATAGAATGGAATAACTCATGTTTTGGTTAACTGAGGTTTTTTGAAGATTTTCAACAGAAATCCTGCCTTGTTCCAATTCTGATTTTGCATTTTGTAAAAACATATTAGTCTACTCTCTTGGCAATCACAGTGTAAAAATGGACTTTTTTTCCCACTTATAATTTATTTATTTTTTTATTATTATTATTTTTATTTATACATATTTATGGGGCACGGAGTTGACTATCAGTATTTGTGTACAGTATGTGATGATCAAATCAATATTATTAGCATGTTCATCATTACAAATAGTAATTACTTTTTGTGTACCTCACTCAATTACTCCCTATCTCCCTCCTCCTCCTTTCCCACCTCTAGTAACTATAGGTCTGTTCTCTACTTCTGTAAGTTCAATGTTTTATTATGGTCTTTCTTTCTTTGTTTCTTAGCTCCCACTGGACTTTTTTTTTTAATAAGGTTTATTGGATTTTTTAATAAAATAATTTTAATTAAAAACTTAATTGTAGAAAATTTGGAAAACATAAAAAAAAAAAATTCTCACATAGCCCTCAACCCCAACACTAATATTTGGGGACCAATATTTTCTTCTAGTTTTTTTCTAGGCTTTTTTTTATGGTTATGGTATTATACAAATAATATATATCAAAATTAAGTTTTTTTCACTTAACCATAAAATTTTCTCATATTACTAAAAGCTCTTACAAGAGTTTGCTTACATGCATCATTGTAACATCTGCATTCCATGCTAAGACTGTATCATAATTTAGCCACACCTCTATTTAACCATTTGCGTTGTTTTAATTTTTCACTATTATATATAATGCAGCAATGTGCAACTTTGTACACAAAAGGGGTTTTCTAATTTATTTAGGATAATGTTCTTAACTTTTATTTCCCAGAAATATAATTTTTT
>NW_007751588.1:0-417 GCF_000696425.1 Galeopterus variegatus | reverse complement strand
GGCAAAGAGGACAGGAGTGATGAGAAGTAGCAGGAAACATTAAGGTAACTTATTTTCCAACAATATGCTTTACTAGTACATCCCACCTATTGTTAATTAACTCAATACATACTTACTGAGCATTAACTATATGCAAAATACTGTGTTTGGTACTAGGGTTACACAAACTAGCTACTGAGGAAGGAGATGCTACCCAGGTAAAGGAAAAAAAAGAAGATTTTATTAGCAAGTGGCAAGTGGACCTGTGTCAGCACCGAGAGGCAGTTGGGTATCTTCTTTTATAGGATTTAGACTGGCATCTGGCCTAGCCTAGGAAGACTGTCACAATGTTCCATTCTGGGTACAGCTTGCTCATAGGAACAGACACTGGGGGAGACAGAAACCTTGGACTAAGGGAGGGAAGCAGTTACAGTGTTA
>NW_007751587.1:0-9249 GCF_000696425.1 Galeopterus variegatus | reverse complement strand
ATGGCCCCCATTATCCCAGCACAGTCTAGCACTCAGTGTGTTTATCTCACAAACCTCTACCTCAAGAAGAAAATAAGAGAAAAATGCCATATGTTGTGGTGGCTCATAACAAATATGGTCTCTTTCCTACAAGAAGGCTGAGACCTTTAAGGAAGCCCAAAACATGATGACGAGAGGATTGGCAGACTCAAAACCCCACAATCCCTGTGCCATAATTAGGTGGTACAAGGAGTATAACAACAATGGGCCACACGGGGTTCAGTTCTACCCTTCAAGTTAATCATCCCCCGTCATTAGGTGGCCCTGACGCAGCACCACAAGAATAGGAACAGTGACACATATTTTTTCCATTATTTCTCCTTCCAGCTACCCACTTCCACCCACCCCAGTACCTGTCAGAGTGCATTCAGTGAATTTGCATAAGGATTGTTAGCTGACTTCACATTTGAACATTTAAATTTAATCTGCGAGTAACTCACATTTTCTGTGTATACTTTTTCATATTTCATAAAGGTCAGTTAGGGGAACTGGTCTGGAAATGAATGTTGACAGTCATAACTCTGTTCACTAAACGAATATTCCAGTCAGTCTGCAACATCATTCATCATCATGGCAAAGAACTAAGATCTTGAAAACAACAATTTACTTATCTTCAAAGACTAAGCGTAATTTGAACAACAAAAGGCCACAAAGGTTAACTTGGAATGCAAAAAACCCAAAAACCCAAAACCAAAAGACCCCACAAAAAACCAACTAACCAACCTGAGAGTTTTCTCTCCCTGGGTCCAAACTACAGTAATTGTACAATCTTTGTAGATATTGTTGCTGTTAGGATCAGATTCAAAATTCCAATCAGATATCATCCCTCTCCATCGCTTCCAAAAGGAATCTGGGTATCTGATATACACTGAATTACAGATACCCTAAGCAGCATGCTCTAGAATATACAGGCTATAATAGAATTCATCTTGCACTTCAAGGCCCTGTGTCAACTGGCCCCACCTTGTCTTTTCCACCTTATAGTTTACTCCTCCCCAACAGAGATCTTTTTCTTCGGTCAGGATTCCAATCTGCCCAGGAACCCTCACATTTCAGTTTCATTAGTGTAGCCACTGTTCGTTTTTTTTGTTTTGTTTTTTTCTGTTTTCTACTCCGACCCTTCCTTCAGAGAGTCTTCTTTCAGCCAATTCTATCTTTAGGTCTCTTCAATATCCAGGTCACACTAAGCTTCCTTCCTAAAACACCCTCACTAATAGCACAAAAGCTGTGGGGACTACTAGGGATGCACAGGCGTTCCATCTCCCACGAAGCCTCTTCAGGGACGCAGAAAGCCAAGAGCAAATTTAAAACCTCCCCAAGTTTTCTAATTAGTAAACCCAGTCCAGAAGAAGAGCCCACGAAATCTAACTGAAACAGAGGATGCTTATTGCATCTCAGTACCTCTCGGGAGAGGTACTCGTAGGTTCGGAACAGAACCCCCTCCCGAGGCCAGCAAGCGGCTCCGGGCACCACCGGGTTGAGCAATTCCAAAGGGGAGACGCGGCATATGCAAATGGAGGTGGCGTAAAGGATTGACAGGGAAATGCAAGCAGGAGCCGAAAGGAAGTGGCAAGAATGAGCGGAGGGGACGTACACAGAGGAGAGGGGGTTATCAACAACTGCTCGCGGTGCCCTTCTTGAAGGCACTCAAGCCCAAATTGCCAATCCCGGGCAAAATCATCCAACGTTTTCGCGTCTTTCACATGCATTAGGCCGGGCAGCGCAGGGCCTGGTTGATCCGGGGCCCGCCCGCAGGGGACGGGAGCCGTCAGGAGCCTCGCGCGTGGCAGGCCGGGCAGAGGACGCGGGGAGGAGGAGGCTGCATGCCCCACACTCACGGCGGCCGCTCCCCTCCAGAGTCCGACCACACTGAGAGCCCCTGCCCCACCACATTCCAGGGACCCTTCCCCACCTTTCCCCGCGGATGACACTCGGAGCTTCCGGAAACGTCACATCCGACGCCCGCCCCGCCCACTCCCGCTTGTTTGTCAAATTACTCCTCGGAATCTAGGACCGACGGGGAGGGGGTGGGGCTAGAATCGTCACCTGAGGAAAATCCTACCAATGAGGGGAGCGCTCTCCGGCCGCCCTCTGGGTGAAGGAAAATGTACGGGGGCGAAGGCGGAGTCAAGTGTGTAGTTAAAGGAACCAATGACCTAGCTAACTTTTGTTTTTATTTTGATTTGGGGTAGGGGTTTCCTGCTAGATAGCTCCTATATCACATTCGCATAAATCCCGCATTCAAAGATGGAATGTTGATCCGAATACAACTACAGATTTGGCTAACTTAAGGAGGATTTATAAACCGGGGGACAGGAAAACTTTTGAATTTATTTTTCAGCTTGTGTTACTTTCTATAAATAATTGGTAACCTGAGATATTAGCAAATACCCTTTATTGCTTAGAAAAAACATAAGACTGGCTTTTAAAAATGTCAGAACACCTGTCAAATTTATTGAAAATGAGTGTTTAATCTCTAAAGGTCTCTGTACAAAAGCAATGGGGACACAAAGACCTGTATGACACAGTTCCTGCCCCTGAGGCCAGGACAAGGTGGTTCTATACACTGAATACAAACATAGTGGTACATTTTGCATGGAGGTGTGTGTATGTGTGGATATATACACACCCTCTTTCCAAAAAGGTCCTGCAAGCCTGCTAGTCACTCTGTCTCAGGAGGCCTTGTATATCATCACTCTGAAACTTTGTGCTTTGGTTTAAAAGTTTAACTCTCTGGGGACACTTTTGCAAAATTTATTTGGGAGCCTCCCCGTGAGTTTATTATGTGATGACATGACCTATCCTTTATTTATTTATGTGATGACAAGGCCTATCCTTTAAGGTCTAGCTTAAAGCCCCAGCTCAGATGTTACGTCCTTCACCAAGCCAGCGTCCAGATCTCTCATTTCTCCAGTGTTGTGTTGGGAGAAATATTAAGCATCTACTATGTGTCAGGTTCTGTTCTAGGTGTTAGTGATACAGTAGCAAACAAATCCAGCAGGTGGATACTTTTATTGTGGAAGTAGGGGAAGAAGCAGAGCCAGTGGGGTAGGGAGTAGGGCATCTGCTCCCACTGAGCACAATCTCTAAAGGAGCTCCGTTTTGTAAGGTTTAACTGAACAAGTTAACACAATTTATACACACTCTAGATGTTAAGATTATGCTGAGAAGACTTTAAGAAACTACAACTCAGACACACATGGAAGAGGGGTGTGCATAATCATAAACACAGCGATCACCACACGCAGGCTGTTCCTGATATTAGAAAGTAAATATGCTCAGTTGCTAGCAGTTCTTAAGATCAATGGCTAAGGGGATGTAGGAAGCAAGATCTAGTTCTTTTAGGGAGGAGATTTGTAAACGTTTAACAAAGTTTTTGGCATCTGGGGTGAGGGTCAGCACTCTTGGCTTTCTAAGGACCAGAAACAACACACAAGAAGCCCTTGACCAAGGAGAACATTTGACATTATTCTTGCTTAACTTGAAAAGTTGAAAACTGGACAACATTGTACATGCAACCAGGAAATTATGGCACCAAAACGTCTGCTAGGTTCTTGGCATAACTGAGAATATTCTACTTACCTCTGCCCCAAAGGTTGGAGGCTAAGCATTGACGGTATTGCGTCAGCAAATAGGCTTCAGCAGCTCACCTGGGAGAGAAAGACCAGGCTAAGAATTGAGATGCTCTTTCCTCTGGTGCCCACACCTGGCCATAAACACTTTTCCTGAATATTGCAGCCTCCGTCTGACCTCTCGCATACTCTAATGTCACAGCTTCCCGCACTCCTGCATGTTCATTCCTACCTGTTCGTTCCTGGACAGCGCAAGAGATTCCTAGAAGATGAAATTCTTAACTTGTAATGTAGTATTGGGGTATAGAAAATCTAGGCCCAGAGGAGCTTTCCGGGGGGAACTGAAAACAAGGAGGACTCCAGGCAGATGTCACTTCTCTACTTGTTACTCCTGTGATAAGTGCCATACCTAGAGGGGCAGTCTCATTCATTCAGGAAAGGCATCCATTCTTATCTACTACAATGCATTCTTACAACAACTAATGATCTTCTTGAAAACAAAAAGCAGATTTCATAACTTCTGGGCTTAAAACCCTCCAATGACCATGGCACTTGGAATAAAATCTGAACTCCTTACACTGGATTACAGAGTGATTTTTCCCCTGCTGCCTCTCTGACTTCATCTACTGCTCCTTGCTTACTACTCCCCAGCCACACCATCTGAACATCTGGTGCTCCTCTCAAGACCTTTGTAAAGCTGTTTCCTCTTCCTCTTCCCGGGGCATTTTTGCCCTGATCTACACTTGGCTGGCTCCACATTGCCCGTTCATGTCTCCTCAAAGAGAACTTCTCTGACCACCCATTCTAAGTAGCTACCCAGTCACCCTCTATCACTTGGTTCTGTTTTAATTTTCTTCATTGTCCTTACTGTTGTCTGATATGGTTTGGGTTGTTTATTGTCTTTCACTCCCAACTAGAATATAATTCCCAGGAGGACAGGAGCTTTTTCTGACTCGCTCACAGCTCTATCCCCAGTACCTAGAACAGCTTGTGAACCTAGATGACACTCAGTAAATATTGTTGAATGTTCAAATGTTGTTTAGATGAATGGTGTTGCGCCGTTCCCAAGATGAATTACAGGGACCGGACTAGGAGATTATGATGATAGCTGAGATGAACAATGGAAAACAATGACCATTATGCTTTTGGGACCAAGTCTTCTCTCTAAAGCAGTTAGTGCTAGAAGCAGAAGGCTTCAAGGCTAGATGCCTTCATTAGTTGAGCAAATATTTGTTGAGTATCCGTCATGCTCATGCATATCCAATGTCAGGTGATGGATTTACAACAGTGATAAAAAAAAACTCAGTTTCTGTCATTGTAAGGTTTTCATGGATGAGGGCTTAGAGCCATCAGAAGGAAAAAAAAATCTTTAAAAGATAAGCAAGATTCTCAAGGGAATGCTAGGTGAGCTCCATGCATTGAAAAACCAAAACAGCCTATCTTGAACATTGCTGGGGAATGGGGTGCTCTGAAAGCAGAAATGGAATGTGTACTAAAGGCAAATTGCTCTCATTGTTAATATTTTGGCTGTGAACTAATTGGGAATATAAAATGACAAATAGAATTTTAAAAGTAAGTACTTGGGCAGGAAAAGATGTGGAATGAGCTGATTCAAATAAAGGGCAATGTAGCAGATGCACTGGAGTCTTTTAAGTTGGTGCATTATGAATGCATGCAAATTATGTCCCTTTTCAGTTGGAACTGGGATGATAATGAAGTTGTCCCTTGAGACGAAGGCTACAGTAAAACCAGTAACATTAAGGTGAATCTGTGGTTTGGGGCTCCACCTATAGTTCGTTTGAAAACGGGTATCTTCTGTCACCAAAGAAATGACTAGTTTGGAAAATGAGTTCTTATGCATTCTTGGAAAGATCTTTGATGTGATAGATGCTTAAATGTGCACATGAAGAATCAGCTTTATTTTAGACATGTTTTCTTCTTTTGTTACCTGCTGGTTAGTTGTGAGTTATATAATTTATTTCCTAATAATTCAAAGCCTTTGTTTTAGGTGAGCACCATTCTCAAGGTTGCAAATTTCAACAAGAGTTAAATGACATAAGAAACTTTAGGGCTATTTGAATTGGACACTTTGGGTGAGGGATTTTATCATTTTATATTTGGGTTACGTATTTCTTTTTTTTTTTTTTTTTTCCTTTTTGTCTTTTTTCGTGTCCGGCAACGGATTGCAACCCTCAGTGTCGCGCCCGTACCGGACCGGGACCGGCAACGGGATCGCAACCCTTGGTGTTGCTCCCGCACCTCACTCAGCCAGTGAGCGGGACCTGGTCTGTACATGGGATCCGAACCCTCGGAGGGAGCGCCACCGCACTCCCAAGTGGTGCACTGTAGCAGTGCGCCACCGGGCCGGCCCGGGTTACGTATTTCTTTCCAAAAATATTGGCTTAGGAACCAGCACTACAACTTTTGATGAGGACTAAAGAATTGCATGCCACTTTATTTATACTCTTTGAAAAGCATTCATTTAGTCAGTCATTAGATAAATACCATGTGTCAGATACTGCTTAAGGCACTGGTCACATATCAGTGAACAGGGCAGCAAGAATCTTACGTTTTGGTGATGGGCGAGGGAGTGATGGATTATAAACAATTATCGTGGGTAGGGGTAGGCAGGAGGAGGAACAGTGGTGGACTAATGGGTACAAAACTATGCCGTTTACACTGACAGAATCATTGTGCAGTATATGCGTGTACTGAAACAACATACTGTACCTCATGAATATGTACAAGTAAATGTTAAAATGTTTTGAATAAAAAAAAAAGAAAAGTGGGGGGAAAAAGAACTAAATTACATAGTATATTAGAAGGTTCAAAGTGCTATGGGAGAAATAGGCCCTGGTAAATGGAATCAGACCGAGGGAAGGGAGAAGCACAGGGAAGCAACTGCAATTTCTAATAGTGCGGTTAGGGAAACCCTCATTGAAAAGATAAGACTTGAGCAAAGACTTGAAGGAGGTGAGAAGAGCATTCAGGCAGGGAATAGCAAGTGCAAAGTCTCTGAGTCAGGAGCTTGCTGGTATGTTCGGGGAATACCAAGAGGGCTCTCTATGACTGGAGTAGAGCAAGTGAAAGGGACCACAGCAGTAGATTATGTAGGGCAAGAGTCAGCAACCAGTGCAGCCTGTTTTTGTAAATAGTCTCATTGGAACATAGCCATGCCCATTTGTTTACGTATTTTCTGTGGCTATTTTCGTGCTACAACTGCAGAGTGGAGTAGTTGAGAGAGAGACAAACTGGCCCACAAAGACTAATGCATTTACTGTTTAGCTCTTTATAGAAAATATTTGCTGACTCCTGATGTAGTTAGGTAGGTAGGGCCTTATAGGCCACTGTAAGGATGTTGCTTTCACTGTGAGAGAAATGAGAAGTCATGGGAAGATTTGAGCAAAAGCATGATAGGATCTGACATGTCTTGAAAGGCTCATTATGGCTGCTGTGCTCAGAAATTTAGAGGGCAAGGGTGGAAGCAGGGGAACCAGTTAGGACTGGGGTTCAGAAGGTGCAATGAGGAGCCCCAGGGTGCCACAGCAGATTCACTGGAGTACAGCAGGGTATTTAAATTTGTAAAGGAATCATAGCAACGCTTGACATCTGTTAGCTACTGTGTGAGCTTCTAGCTAGTAGGTAGTTCACAATTTCAACATCAAGTCATGCTACATTCCTTTCAATGATGCCATATCTTTGGGAAACTGGGTTTTCAGTAGTAGCTGTGATAAAAAGCAAATACCCTGTGAAAATCAAGGTGGAACGGTAAATGAGGTTGGTAGCATCCAAATTGACTTCAAAGTTTGAGATGCTGTACAGTGCCCAACAGGCACACATATCCCATAAGCAAGAAATTGCGGTTGAGAGGGAAATAGAATTGCGTTCTTTGAATTTATATGTGTTATTTTTCAACTGGCTACTTAGTTGTTGGAGCATTGTATTAGTTTCCTGTGGCTGTTCTAACAAATCACCACAAACCTGGTGGCTTAAAAAAACCCAGAAATTTATTCTCACAATTCTAGAGGCCAGAAGTCTGAAATCAGTATCACTGGGACAAAATCAAGGTGTTGACAGGGCCACATTCCCTCTCTAAGCTCTTGGAGAGATTTTGTTCTTTGCCTCTTCTGGCTTCTGGTGGCTGCTGGCTGCATCACTGCAGTCTTTGCCTCTGTGGCCACATTGCCTTCTCCTCATCTGTCTGTATTAAATCTCTGTCTGCCTCCATTTTATTTTTATTTATTTATTTTTTTGTCTTTTTTTTTCGTGACCGGTAAGGGGATCGCAACCCTTGGTGTGGTGTCACCCGCACCGCGCTCAGCCAGTGAGCGCACCGGCCATTCCTATATAGGATCCAAACCTGTGGCGGGAGCGCTACTGCGCTCCCAGCGCCGCACTCTCCCAAGTGCGCCACGGGCTTGGCCCTGCCTCCATTTTATAAAGACACATGTGATTGCATTTACGGCTCACCCTGATAATGCAAGATAATGTCCCCATCTAAGATCTTTAATCTAATCACATCTGAAAGATCCTTTTTCCAAATAAGGTACCATTTACAGGTTCCAGGAATTACAGCCTAATCTTTTGGGGTAGCTATTATCCAGACTACTAGAGGCATAAGTCCTTATTGAATTGTTGGCCCCTAACTACTCAATGGGACTGTTGAGGGGTTTTTTGTTTTGTTTTGTTTTTGTTTTTTGTTTTTGGCCTAGGAATGATACACCAAGATCTTGGTGAATCTAGAAAGCTTGGGAACATCTGGGTTAGAAGGCTGTTGCGATAATCCAAGAAGGAAATGATGGGGTCTTGAACGAGAGCAGAAATAGGGAAAGTGGTTAGAAGAGGACAGGTTCTAGATGCAAATTGAAAATAAGGCAGATGGAATTTGCTGATGTTCTGTGTATACAGGTGAGAGGGAAAGACAGGAGTCAAATGACTTCAAAGTTTTCTGGCCCAGGTACACAGAAAGATGGCATTACCATTAACTGAGATGAAAACTGTGCGTGGACCGGGGTTTTTTTGCAGGAGGGAGGAGGGCAGATTGGAGATTCAGTTTTGCACGTGTTTAGAAATGTAGATACAAATAGAAAAAAAAGAGGAAAGGAAAAGACACATTTCTCAACAGGGTCTGCCTCCAGATTCTCCACCAGCTCAACTCATTCTACCTCTCATAATGGCCAAATATCCCTACCCCTATGAACCCTTTAGGCTGTTGTGTTTTGACTTCTTATTCAAAACATTGACTGAGCAAGTATAGACATGAGGTGCCATGTTAGACAGAGGAAACTCAGAAAGCCTCGTCTGACTCAGAATTTTTGTCAGTTTGTGGCATATGGAGCTCTGCTTCAGAAAACTGAAAGCTACAGGGCCCCCAAATTTAAAATAATGGTGTGACAAGATTGAGCAAGAGGGCCGGACTGTGACTCACTTGGGAGAGCATAGTACCGATAACACCAAAGCAGGCGTTAAGATCCCCTGCAGGACACACAACCCACCAAGGGCAGAGGCACAGTTTCGGTCTGTCCTTGCACAATTTAACAATGAATGCCAAGGTTGTTGGCTCTTGTTTCCATTTGATGATCTTCTCTCTTTCACTATACTTTAAGTACTTCAAGATCTGAGACTGTGTCTCACATTT
>NW_007751586.1:8072-9249 GCF_000696425.1 Galeopterus variegatus | reverse complement strand
GAATTCTTTTATTTTTAGTAGATTTTGTCATATCACTTGTAAATAGTGATAACTTACAAATCGTCACTTTTTAATCACTTAATTTTTAATGTTTCTGTCTTTTTTTCCTCCCTTTCTTCTCCAGTTGCATTGGCCAGTACCTCCGGAACAGTGTTCACTAGTAATGTTAGTCATCTTAGTAGACATCCTTTTCTTTGACTTAGTGGGAATGCTTCCAACATTTCCACATTGATAATGGTGCTGACTTTTTAAGTGAGATAAATGCATTTTATCACACTGGAGAATTTTTATTGGGCTTTATATTTCTTTTTGCTGAATTTTATATTTATTTTATGAATGGATGTTGATTTTAGTTGAATGACTTTTAAAATAATTTTTATTTTATTTTGTCAACATACAATGTGCTTGATTATTGTAGCCCATTACCGAAACCTCCCTCCCTCCTCCCTCACCCCCCTGCCTCCTAACAGTGTCCTTTATGTTTCCTTGTCATATCAACTTCAAGGAATTCTAATTGTTGTGTTTTCTCTCCCCACCCCCACCCCCGTAGTTTGTGTATTTATTTATTTATTTTTAGCTCCAACAAATAAGTGAGACCATGTGATATTTCTCTTTTTGTGCCTGACTCATTTCACTTAACATAATTCTCTCTAGGTCCATCCATGTTGTTGCAAATAGCAGTATTTCATTCTTTTTTATACCAGAGTAGTATTCCATTGTGTAGATGTACCACATTTTCCATATCCACTCATCTGATGATGGACATGTGGGCTGGTTTCAACTCTTAGCTATTGTAAAGAGTGCTGCATTGAACACTGGAGAACAGGAATATCTTTGACTTGATGATTACCATTCCTCTGGGTATATTCCCAGCAGTGGGATACTTTGGCAGTATGGTAGATTTATCTGCAATTGTTTGAGGAATGTCCATACTATTTTCCATAGAGGTTGCACCATTTTGCAGTCCCACCAACAATGTATGAGAGTTCCTTTTTCTCCACAACTTTGCCACAATTTATCATTCACAGTCTTTAGGATATTAGCCATTGTACCTGGGGTGAGATGGTATCTCAGTGTGGTTTTGCTTTCCATTTCCCAAATGCGGAGTGATGTTGGGCATTTTTTCATGTGTCTGTTGGCCATTCGTATATCTTCTTTTGAGAAATGCCTATTTAGC
>NW_007751586.1:5850-6253 GCF_000696425.1 Galeopterus variegatus | reverse complement strand
ATTTTATTGAGGATTTTTGCGTCTATATTCATCAAGGATATCAGCCTGTAGTTTTCTTTTTTAGTTATATCTGTACCTGATTTTAGTATTAGGGTGACGTTTGTTTCATAGAATGAGTTTGGGAGAATTGCCTCTGTTTCAATCTTTTGGAATAGTTTGTAGAGAATTGGTGTCAATTCCTCTCTGAATGTTTGGTAGAATTCTGCTGTGAATCCATCTGCTCCTGGACTTTTCTTTGTTGGGAGCCTTATGATAACAGCTTCAATCTTTTTATTGTTATTGGTCTGTTCAGATTTTCTGCATCTTCTTGGCTAAGTTTTGGTAGTTTGTGTGGGTCCCGATATTTGTCCATTTTCTCCAGATTTTCAAATTCGTTGGTATATAGTTGTTTATAGAAGTCTAT
>NW_007751586.1:0-494 GCF_000696425.1 Galeopterus variegatus | reverse complement strand
GAGAGATGGTTATTGATGAGCTTTGCTATACAACTACATCACAGTGTTCATATTATTTGCCCATTTCTTTTATCTTTTACCAAGAGATCTTAGGCACTATTACCATGTATACTCTGTAGTATGGGAACCTTGTCTCTCTCGTGTTTACTGCTTTACCACATCTTGTAGACCAATGCCTAACATATGAAAGGTGCATAGTTCTTTTTTTGAATGAATTAATCATTCCCTTCTTTGAGATACTTAAATTGTATGTAAAAAATAATATACAAACTTATTAAGTTGTCAAATTTGAGGAGTATGATTCTTTGTATTTCAAAAAGATTATGTTTTCCTTTATGACAATTTATTAAGAGGTTTTTACATGACACACTTCTTAATGAATTTTAAGTATAGATTTAAGGGTAAAATAACTCACTAAATTAAAATAATTTAGACTGTACTTTAAAACCTTCTCTGTGTGTGCACTGCACTAAATATGGTGATACAATGTAAGT
>NW_007751585.1:0-9250 GCF_000696425.1 Galeopterus variegatus | reverse complement strand
AACTGCAGGGACCACAAAGCTCAGAAAATGGTATAGTATTCTACTGTGTGGAAATCAGTACAACATTTCAAGATATAGAGGACTGGAGAGTTAGAGCTTTGAAAGGAAGAAACGAAAGAAAAGCACAGATAATTTTAATAATTAGATAAGTCAAAGGAAAACTAACAAATTACAATTTTGATCCTGTCTTGATTCAATCATACTATGAGAATAAAGTTGACAGACTTGGGACCTCTAAATTAAAAAAAAAAAAAAAAAAAAATTTTGGCCCGCCCCCAAAAAAAAAAAAAAAAAAAAAAAATCCTTAAGTATAACTTGCATACAAAAAAGTACATAAATCATAAATGAATTTCAATGAATTTCCACAAATTGAATGCACCTGTGTTAACTATCAGATTAAGATAACACTATTCGTATCCCAGAAATCTCCTTTGTGTCTCTTTCCAGTTGCTATGTCGTATGCCCATGACCATACCAAGGGTAACAACTATCCTCTTTTCTGACAGAATTGATTTTGCTTGTTTTTGGACTTTATATAAATGGAATCATACAATATTAACTCTTTTGTCTCTAGCTTCTTCATTATGTTGTACAATTCATCCATATTGTGTGTAATTGTGGTTCATTCATTCTCATTGTAGAGTTATTACATTGTAAGATTATACCACAATGTATTCATTCATTTCACTGTAGGACATTTGGATAAAATCCAGTTGTTTCTGTTAGATATATATACCTAGGATTAGAATTGCTGGGTTATAGGGTATGCATTTGTTCAGCTTTAGTAGATACTACCAGGTAGTTTTCTATGGTGGTTGTACCAATTTATACTCCTACCTGTTGTCTAGTTGCTCCAAATCCTTGTCAACACTTGATGTCTTATTTTCTTTTTAGCTATTTTGATGGGTATGTAGTGATATTTCATTATGGTTGTAATGCTTTTCTTTGATGACTAAAGAAATTGACTAATTTTAAAAATGTTTATTGGCTCTCTCTTGCTTTCTCTGCTCCACCACTTTCACAATGTGACAATCTGCCATCAATGAAGTCACCATCAAAAAAAGCCTCCACAAGATTTGTTCCCTGGACTTTGGACTTCCAGCCTTTGAAAATCCTGGCTACCTAACAGTCACCCTGCACCATCTCAAGCCATTTATCAGTCAAAGGTTGTGCTCAAGACCCCTAAACCAGTATGAAATTCACTGAAACAGAACCAGCAAGCCATGAGATTTTTTAGTTAGGGTGAAGAAAGATGACTGAAGAAAATTAATGCATAATTTCTCTGTGAATAAAGTTGTAGCTCTCATATATTAAATAGGCAAGTTTATATGCTGGCATCCCATGTTCAGAGTTATAAGTAAAGTGGTGTTTTATTTTGTTTTTTAGAGTAGTCCGTAATAGTAAGAACTGTCCCTTAAGTTAGTGAATTGCATATGTACAAATTGAAATTGTAAATTGTGAACACTAGAAAGCACCACTGTGAAAGAGTAACCATCTCAGTAATATATTAAAATGAATGTAAATGGAGGTTAAAATTATATTACTGTGAAAATCATCTCCCAAGTATAAGTTAAGCTTTGGAGATTAGTATTAGTGGGTAACTGTTAAGAGCTTTGAAAACACTGCATATTTCTGTACAAGCCAGGATTATTATTTCTTTGTAACTTATTATTCAGCTAGGCAATTGCTTTTGATTTGTTGGATTGATAACATGGTATATTTACATAGTTTAAAAGTATTCATTTCTATTTTTTTAATCATCTACTAGATGATACATACAGTAAAACTACCTGTGCTAATTAAAAAAAATGTTTATTGGTCCTTTGGATAGTATTTTATGAGATGCCTGTTCGTGTTATTTGCCCATTTTATGATTGGGCTTTTTCTTTTTGACTTGCAGAAATTCTTTCTATATACTGGGTATGAGTCTTTTTTATTTACATATTAGAATACTTTCATTTACTCTGTGGCTTGCCTTTTAACTATCTTATTGGTGTCTTCTGACAAAAATTTGTAATTGCTTAATAGTCCCAATTTATCACATTTCCCCCCACCCCTTATGGTTAGTGATTTTTGTGTCCTATTTAAGAAATCTGTCTATTATAAGGTAATGAAGCTACTCTCTTATGTTTTGTTCTAGAAGCTCTATTGTTTTACTTGTGACTTTTATAATGCCCGAGTTGGGAAAGTTGTAAAAATCAACATCTATCCATATTAAAGAGCTATTTTTGTAGAACCAGAGTATTGTAATATCAAATCTAAAGTTTTATGTTTTTTTCTAGTCCCTTGGCAAGTAAACCAATTTCTGATTGGCTTGCAACATGGCCAATTTACTAAGGGACACTTTGCTGAAGTAAATCAAACAAGGTGAGTTTTTCCACACAGGAAAAAAAAAAAAAGCGAGATAATCTGAAGTAGAATCTGAGATTCTTTTCCTCCTATGACTGGAACTTCTTGTCACAAAAATATTTCATATTTTTTGAAGGCTAACCCCCCACCAATATCAGAGGTATTGTTTGTAGCTTGATGACCTTGCTCCATTGTTTATCCTCTCCTTTCACCTTCAGTTTTTTGTCTCCTCTGCACTGTCCTTTTCAACCTACAAACTCCATCTCACCAATTCATTCTACAGCAGAAACCCTCAACCATTTTCCTCATATACTCTTTTCCTTGGTTGACAAAGTTCCCGAAAGAGAAGTCACATTTGCTTTTCTGCTTTCTCACTTCCCATTTCTCCTTAGCCACTTGTCCCATCTTGTCTACTGTTCCTACCAATCTACAGAAACTGCTCTCTTGAAAACTCTCAAAATTAGTATGCCTGAACTAAATTTTTTCACTTTTCCCATTTTCACTTCCAGATGCTAATAGCAGAGAAAATAAGAGGAAAGCCCTGAAGGCATTTGAGAAATCTGGAACGGTGCCCCACCCACCACAGGCCCTGAGGACTAGAAGGACTGAGTTGTCCTGGAGGACAGACCTGGGGCGCAGCTGCGCTCAGGAACCTACTCCCTGCATCCCAGCTGCTCCAGCTGGAGTGGCCCCGAGTGTGGTTAGTGCAGCAGCCCTGGAGAGTAGAGGCCCGAACCCTTGGTGGCATCCATGTTGTGTTAAGTCTGCAGGCCGCAGGACACATGAGCCAGTGGCAGCCTCCATCCAGATTCCAGAGGATGTATGGAAAAGTCTGGAAGCCCAGGCAGAGAACTGCTGCAGGGGCAGAGCCACCACAGAGGTCATCTACTAGAGCAATGCCAAGCAGAAAAGTGGGGTTGGAGCCCCCACAGAGAGCCCCACCAGGGAAATGTCTAATAGAGTCAATGCAGCAGGGCTGCCGCCAGGACCCCAGAACTGCAGGGCCACTGGTAACATGCAACACAGGCCTGGAAAACTGCAGCCTGGAAAAGCTGCAGACTCCAGCAAAACCCAATGGGCTACACCTGGCAGAGCTGTGGGAACAAGGCTGCCTGATGCTTTGGGGGCCCAGATGCCCAATTGTGCCCAGGATGCAGGACTTGGAGTCAAAGAACATTATTTTGGAGCTTTAAGACATAAGGTCTGCCCTGCTGGGTTTCTGACTTGTTTGGGGCCTGTTTTTCCTTTCTTTTGGCCTATTCCTCCCTTTTGAAATGGGAATGTATATCCAATGTCTGTTCCACCATTGTATCTTGGCAGTAGATAAATTTGGTTTTGTTTTTCAGGTTCACAGCTGGAAGGACTTTTGCTTTTGGTCTCAGAGGGACATTGGACTTTTAAGTTGGTGCTGGAGCAAGCTAAGACTTTTGGGACTGTTGGGATAGAATGATTGTATTTTGTATGTGAGAGTGACATGAATTTTGGGGAGCCAGGGGCGGAATGATGGAGTTTGTATGCGTTGTCCCCTCCAAAACTAATGTGGAAATTTGATCTCCCATGTGGCAGTGTTGGAAACTGATTGAGTCACGGGGGCGGATCCCTCATTGCTCATTGCTTAAAAGGACCCTGGCACCTCCTCTCTTTCTCTTGCTTCCTGTCGCCATGTGATCTGCTTGTACCCACCAGCTGCCTACCACTTTCCGCCAGGAGTAGAAACAGCCTGAGGCCCATGCCAGACGCAGCTGTCCCAGAATCGTAAGCCAAATAAAACTCTCTTCTTTATAAATTACCCAGTCTCAGGTAATTCTGTTATAGCAACACAAAATGGACTAAAACAGAAATCAAGCAAAACTCACTTTAATGGGAAACACACTGGAGGGGACACATTTGGATCTTAAGAAGTGTGTGCAGGACACGTGTTCAGTTTAACTAACATTGTGCTGGGTGCTGTAGCAGGTGCAAGGAATACAAAAAAAGATATGGTTCCTGCTTTCAAGACACTGACAGTTTGGCATGGGGCAGTCTGTTGATAGAAATAGGAAACAGGGTGACAGAGTAGAGTATTTTCTCTAAAATGTCCCTGAAAACCCAGAGTAATCCCATCCCAGAGGTAGAAGGGGAATCTGTGGTTAACAGCAGGCAGGCCAAAAGATTTTCTCAATTTACCTAACACTAAGCTTGATGATTAGTAGTCTACCTAACAACTATATGTAAAAAGCAAGGCATATGTCACGCACTGCTTAGGCCCTACCCTAAGAATAATAAGGTACGAAATTTAAATATGGCTTCAAATTGGGTAGGTAAATGGATGTTATTGCCTTTTTGTTCAATGCTTAGAACAAGGATTAAAACTTTGTACCTCAGGCCGGCCTGTGGCTCACTCGGTAGAGTGCAGTGCTGATAACACCAAGGCCACGGGTTCGGATCCTACATAGGGATGGCCGGTTTGCTCAGTGGCTGAGCGTGGTGCTGACAACACCAAGCCAAGGGTTGAGATCCCCTTACTGGTTATCTTTAAAAAAAAAAAAAAAACTTTGTACCTCCACTCTCAGTATTCTGACAGCTATGCATTCATGAAACCTAGCAGTGTGCCTGTCACTTAGTGAACACTCAGTAATTGTTGAATAAATGGAAAAAGCAGTTATGGGCCAAACACTATGTAAAGTGCTATAGAAGACACAGAGAAATGCCTTGGAAGATGTGAACATTTATGAGAAGAAATTAAGACACATGAAATAATCATTGAACAAGATATCAGTGAATTAGTAAAAAGGAACATCAGGGAGGGCTAGAGTAGACAGCACTCATCAAGAGACCTATATTCCAGTTCTGTAATGAACTAGCTATGCTACCTCATGCAGAAATTTTCCCTTTTTATTTTCTCTTTTAAAATAAGGAAACTGTTTAAGATTAACTTTGAAGTCCTTCCCCCCAAAAATGTAATTTTTACATTTTTTTCTATTTATATAGGAAAAGCTCCCTTTTCTTAAAAAAATAGGTAAACATTTAATTTATATGGTTTAAAAAGCAGAACATCAACACAATATTGTACACATGAGGGTACTTCAAAAAGTCCATAGAAAAATGGAATTGAGTCTTTCCATGAACTTTTTTAACCCCTCATATATAAATGTAATCTTTTATTAAAATGTAGCACACTACTTTCTTCACCTTCCTATCATTAAGCTCATTATCAAGAAGGAAAAATTTCGCCATCAGTACATATATTCCTTATTGTTGACTTACATTGTTATCTATCTCGACTTTGCTTTTTGTTACGCGGATGGTTTTGATTTTTACATGGATGACTTCATCAACTTTTCTTCATTGATTTCTAGTTTGAGTCAGAATCAAACATGGTTTAGCTTCTTCAATGGTGCTGTTTTCTTGCCTAGTCAAAAGACATCTCTGTGGATAAAACGAGTTTGTGCTCTTTGATCTTATTAACTCTGTCATTAACTTTCTGGCCTGGATTTGCAGATACCCAAGAGCAGAGAAACTGTGCCATGGAGCTGCAAGTCTATCCTACATGACCAACTCTTTAGGCTAGTCAGCAAGGGATTACTTTAAGCTTGGTTGGTCTAGATTTCCCTAAGTATGGTGATTTTCTTTCTGAACAGGTGGGGGTGGGTTTGAGGGAAATAAGGGAGTATATATACCCAGAACTCACGTAAGATCTCAACAGGTGGATCCTTTCTTGGATCTTAGTCTTAATTTAACCATAAGGGCTTATAAAGTCTATCTCTTTTTCCCATACTCCAGGGTAGGACTTTTGTTAAGCTGTGCTACACTATATATAATTTTTTTGGTTTGATTTGTTTTGGCAGCTAGCCAGTACACAGATGGAACCCTGGGCCTTGGTGTTATCAGCACCATGCTCTAACTAATTGAGCTTACCAGCCAGCCCTCTACACATAAATCTTAAAGCACTATTGTTATAAACAGCTTGGTAATAAATAGGGATTGTCCCAAACTCCCCATATTGCAAACTTGGAATGTCCTTGGAAAGAGAAAGGCAAAAGCAGTGACTGAATGACTGGGCTGGCTGCTCAGTGTTGGAGGATATTTCTACCTTGCATTTACTCCATCTCCTCAGCTGTGCAGTTGTGGCTCCTAATCAAGGGGATATAAGTAGACAGGAAGGAAGACAGAAGTAATTGTTTTAGAATTGAGCTCTTTATCTTCTGAAAGTGAGATGAGAGAATCAGTTCAGTATCTTGAACGGTAAGACACAAATACGTGGAATAATGGTCAAATAAATTCTTGAAGAATCTTTCAGTCAGTTCACTGTTCCATAGTTCCCTTAAGGTGCAGTACATATTTAGTTCCTACCTTTGGACTCTTGCTTCTTTAGCAGGAAAGGAGAGGACAAAGACTCCAGAAATCTACATTTTCACATATTAATTTTATTCTACATGTTGTGCCAGGCTTTCGCTCCTAAAAGGAAAATAGTGGGAGAAAGGGTAGTCATCCTTGTCTGAGAAGCAACATGGTAGAGTAGAAATAAAACATGAGTTTGGGGGGGCAGACCACATGGGTACAAAGTCCTCATTTTTCTGTTTTCTACAGCATGTTTAGTGTCTACATTTTCTCATCTGCAAAATGGGGGATAACATCTTCCTTGCAGAGATTAAATGAGATAATCTACATGAAAGCACTTAGTAGCTGCTAAATAAATGTATGGTAAGTGAAGTCTAATGTGTACTGATGTCCAGCATTTTAACTTCCATGCTTGGGGTAAGACATTTAATTTGAAGACTCTTTATATATTAATTTCAGCAGGTAACAGAACCACACAGAATAATGTAAAGTAAGACAATGAAAGGATAATTGCAGTTATTAGTTATATACAATCATACTTTATTTTATTTTATTTTATTTTTTTCTTAAAAGATGACCGGTAAGGGGATCTTAACCCTTGACTTGGTGTTGTCAGTACCACGCTCAGCCAGTGAGCGAACCGGCCATCCCTATATGGGATCCGAACCCGGGGCCTTGGTGTTATCAGCACCGCACTCTCCCGAGTGAGCCACGGGCCGGCCCCAATCATACTTTATTTTATTTTATTTTATTTTATTTTATTTTTTTCTTAAAAGATGACCGGTAAGGGGATCTTAACCCTTGACTTGGTGTTGTCAGTACCACGCTCAGCCAGTGAGCGAACCGGCCATCCCTATATGGGATCCGAACCCGGGGCCTTGGTGTTATCAGCACCGCACTCTCCCGAGTGAGCCACGGGCCGGCCCCAATCATACTTTATTTTAAAAACTATTATATTATAGAACATTTCAACATATATAGAAATATAGAGAATATAAAGAACTCCCATGTGTCCGTCATCCAGCTTCAATTATCATCCCTGACCCAATTCTAGATTATTTTGAAACAAATCCCAGATATAATATCATTTCCTCTTAAATATTTCAATTACTTGACTTGCCTAAAAAAGCATTCAATGTCTCACTAAAAGATTATTGTTTTAAAAACTTAATCCTAGTGAAGTGGTGTTTACAACTAATTGATCACAACCAGTTAGTTTTGTTTCTTCTCCACTCCTACCGCTTTGCTTGACTAGCCTTCAGAAAATAAAAACATAAAGAAACTTAATCATAACACCATCTCAGAGCAAAACGCAATAGCTAAACAAATTTAATATGATTTCTTGGTATCATCAAACAGCCAGATTTAACGCCACTTACAGCCCATTAAGTGAATGAGTTTATACCTGTATTTACATACCTGATTTCAACTTGAGACAGAAGAGGTCCCCAATTCCAAGCGACTCCCAAGACACAAATTAAAATTTGGAGACATTAAGCAAATTGAAGGATTTCCCAATAACCACCTGCCACGCCTAAAGAAGTAATTGTTGCCAAACCATGCAGGAACCACACAGACAATATGTTGGTTGCAGTTAATCTCAAGGACAGGGCACTATTAACTAACAGTTACGATAATTCTTTTTTGCATGGACCTTTATGAATCTGTTGAAAACCAGAGACACACTGTCTTAGTTAGTTAGGGCTGCCATAACAAAATACCATAGACTGAGTGGCTTAAATAACAGAAATTTACTTCTCATAGGTCTGGAGCATAGTAAGTCCAGCATGCCAGCCAACTCGGTTCTTGGTGAGGGCTCTCTTCCTGGACTGTAGACAGTCACCTCACTGTGTCCTCACAGGGCTTTTCCTCTATGCTTTTGAGGAGCTCTCTCTTCTTCTTATAAAGCTAATAATCCCATCACGAGGGCCCCACCTTCATGACCTCATCTAACCCTAATTACCTCCCAAAGGCCCTATTTCCAAATACCATCGCATTGGGGGTTAGGGCTTCCAACTTATGAATTTTGGGAGGAAACAAACATTCAGTCCATAACACGCATTGAGTTGGTACACTATAAAGTGGGCAGAAGTAAAGACATCTAAATAGCTGGAAAAAGGTGAGAGCATTAAGGACATGTAAACACATGCCTATCTCCAGCACTTTAGTCACAGATTTACTTATGACCTTGACAATAAAGCTGAGGCTGATCCAAGTTGGGTTAATCAGTGGAACTGTTTTCTGACAGAAGAGATGTCTGGGTGTCTGTCTAACTACTCTTTGTTAGCAGTGAGGTAACCCAGTAATGAGGAACACTTAGCCAGAAAGGAGAAAAGCAGGGGAAATAGAAAGAGTGAACAGGATCTCTTCTGGTTTTTTTTTTTTTTTTTTTGGCAGCTGGCTGGTACAGGGATCTTTTTCTTAAAATAAATGAATGAAATATGAAATCATTTTACCATTTCAGATATGTATACTGAACAAATTCTTTTGATACTATACCCTAGACTATATATTACCCCATATATTTAGCAGTTGTCTCAACAGGTATCATATTCTCAAAACCAAAATAGTTTTTTTTTTT
>NW_007751584.1:8637-9251 GCF_000696425.1 Galeopterus variegatus | reverse complement strand
GAAATAGAAAAGCATCATCACATTGTTCTGATCCTACTTCAATCTCATTTTCCAATTCCAACTTCTGAAGAACTGATTTCTCACTTATTGATAGATGAAAAGAGTCTTGTAATTTATTTTTAACCATATTATTTTCACAATCAGAAGCCCTATGTTTTGGGCCGGCCCGGTGGCGCACTGGATAGTGCGCCGGTTGGGAAGCGCGGCGGCGCTCATGTCCGAGGGTTCGGATCCCACATACAGACCGGCTCCCGCTCACTGGCTGAGCGAGGCGCGGGAGCAGCTCCGAGGCTTGCGATCCCATTGCCGGTCCCCGGTCCGGTACGGGGGCAACACTGAGTTTTAAAAAAAAAAAAAAAAAAAAAAAAAAAAAAAAAAAAAAAAAAAAAAAAAAAAAAAGAAGCCCTATGTTTTGGTAACAAATCAAAATCTGGACTCTGAGAAGAACAAGTTTCTTTTAAGTGGTATCTTTGGTGATCTTCATGATTCATGCTTAATACAGGTATTGTAGCACCAGTTATCTGTACTGCAGCATTTGAAGCTAAACACACCAAAGAACCTGCAATTTGGGGAAGTGTTGTGGAAGCCACATGCTCTACACCTCCTCCAGTATT
>NW_007751584.1:0-3458 GCF_000696425.1 Galeopterus variegatus | reverse complement strand
TAGACTAGGAAATGAAAGAGAGCACATTACTAATGACCTTACAGGAATAAAAAAAGACTGTAAAGGAAATCTATGAACACTGTATGACAATAATTTAGGAAAGTAAATGAAATGGAGAAATTCCTACAAAGACAGAGACTACTGAAACCAATGCAAGAAGAAACAGAAGATCTGTATAGACCCACAATCAGTGGAGAAACTGAATTAGCAATCAGAAAGCAGGCAGGAAACGGAGCATGCCCGGCGTCCTAGGCAGGAGCTGAGGGCAGCCCCCTCCACTTGTAAGCAGGCAAGGAACACACTGAAAACACCATTTTCACATGGGTGGCCTGCTACAGCCACTGCCACAGTCACAACTGCTGCAAAAGTGGCTCGACGCCACAGCGGTAGCTATAGCCAACTGTGCGGATGGCCCGTCAGACTGCAATGACACAGGAAGAGTCTGCATTGACACAAGAAGAGTCACCAGTAGAGACTGGAAAAAGAAGAGGACGTTTTTCTTCTTAAAGTCCGCTCCAAAGTAATAGAAAGTAGAAACTACTCGACCATGTCCCTGCTTTAATTTCTGATTTTAGTAATTTCATTCTTCTCTCTTTTTTTTCTTAGTCAGTCTAGATAAAAACGTTTTTGATAAAACGTTTGCAAAAGTTGTTGATCTTTCTAAACAGTCAACTTTTCGTTTTGTTCATTTTCTCTATCGTTTTTTAATTTCCTATTTCGTATATTTCTGTTATAATCTTTGTTATTTCCTACTTATATTTGCTTTTGATTTAGTTTGCTCTTCTTTTCCTATTTTTTTAAGGTAGAAGTTTACATTACTGATCTGAGATTTTCTTATTTTTAATATATGTGTTTACAAGTATAAATTTTCCTCTAGGCACTGCATGAGCCCGGCATCCTTTAAATTTTGATATGGTACGCTATGATTTTTATCTCAAAGTACTCTCTAATTTCTCTGTGATTTTTCTTTTTATCCATTGCTTATTTAGGAAGAGTGTTGTTTAATTTCCACACAGTCGTGAATTTTCCAAATTTCCTTCTGTTATTTTGGTCAGAGAATGTATTTTCTATGATCTTAGTCATTTAAAGTCTATAAGACTTGTCTTCTGGCCAAAAAAAATCTGAACAGCAGAAGCCTAATATTGGGCATTAATCTAATTGTTTTCTGTTAATCTTTTAAAAATTACATTAAATAGCTCTATTATATTGAAAAAAAATAGTGTAAAACTCTCAATTCTTTTGTTCAGGTTTTTTTGAATATTTCTTTTCGATGCCAATATAAATAAAATTGTTTTTTATTTTTTTAAAAAAGGAAATTGAATTATTAATCAAAATACTACCTGAACAGAAAAACCCAAGCCCAGCTGGCTTCACTAGTGAAGTCTACCAAATGTTTAAAGAAGAATTAATACCAATTCTTCACGAACTCCACAAAAAATAGTAGAGGAGAGAACATTATTCAACTCATTCTGAGACCAATATTAACCTGACACTAAAATCAGAAAAAGATATCACAAGAAATGTAGAGATAAGTATCTCATATGAATATCGACACAGAAATCCTCAACAAAATAGCAGCACACTGATTCTGGCAACATTTAAAATGAAGCATATACTATGGTTAAATGAGATTTACCCCAGGAATGTAACGTTTGCTTAACATCTGAAAATTAATTAATGTAATAAAATAAAAACCAAAACCCACCACATGATCATCTCAATAGATGCAGAAAAAGCACCTGAAAAAATCCAATATCCTCTCATGATAAAAACACTCAATAAACTAGGAATAGAATCTGCTCAACATGATAAAGGGCTTCTACAAAACCCCCACAACTGACATCATATTGACTGGTGAAAGAATGGATGCTTTCTCCCTAAGTTTGGGAACAAGACACAGAGATGTCTCTTTTCACCCCTTCTCTCAAACATTCTACATGAGGTACCAGCCAGGGCAATTAGGCAAAAAATAAATAAATAAGTAAAAAGAAAAGATCGAAAGGAAAAAGTAAAAGTATCTGCATTTGCAGATGACATAATCTTGTACATAGAAGATAACAAGGAATCCACTAAAAAATTTCAGAACGAATAATACATTCATAGCAAGTTGCAGGATATAAGATCAATATCGCCAAATCAATTGAATTTCTATACACTTGCAATGAACAGAACACAAAAGCACCCAAAGAGTAAAATACTTAAGAATAAATTTAACAACAAAAGTGCAAATCGTAGCCTGAGAACAACAATTCACACCCACCAGGATGGGTATAACGAAAAAGTTGGATAATAATTAAGTGCTGACAGCCTGTGCAGAAATCCTCACCCTCAGACGCTGTCGCTGTGCATGCAAATGGTAGAGCAACTTTGGAAAACAGTCTGGCAGTTGTTCACTCAGTTAACACAGAGTTAATATATGACCCATAATTCCACTCCCTGGTATATTATACCAAGAGAAATGGTAACAAATGTGCATTTGAAAACTCGTACACAAACATTCAAAGCAGAATTTTCATAATTGCCAAAAGGTGAAAACAACGCAAATGTCCATCCCCTGATAAATGGATAAACACCATGTAGTGTATCTATACAATGGAATATCACTCCATAAAAAGAAATGAAGTCCTGATACATGCTTCCACATGAATGAACCTTGAAAACATTAAGTGAAAGACACCAGCCACAAAAGGACAACAATTATCTATGATTCCACCTTTGTGAAATGCCCCAAATAGGCAAATAAATAGATAATTGGCTGCTTAGGGCTTGGGATGGTGGGAGGAGCGTGAGCGGGAAGGGATGTNAGTAAAATGAAAAGATCGAAAGGAAAAAGTAAAAGTATCTGCATTTGCAGATGGCATAATCTTGTATATAGAAGATACCAAGGAATCCACTAAAAACTTTCAGAACGAATAATACATTCAGAGCAAGTTGCAGGATATAAGATCAACATCCGCAAATCAATTGTATGTCTATACACTTGCAATGAACAGTACACAAAAGCACCCAAAGAGTAAAATACTTAGGAATAAATTTAACAACAGAAGTGCAAAACGTAGCCTGAGAACGACACTTCACACCCACTAGGATGGGTATAATGAAAAAGTTGGATAATAATTAAGGGTTGACAGCCTGTGGAGAAATCCTCACCCTCAGACGCTGTGGGTGTGCATGCAAATGGTACCGCAACTTTGGAAAACAGTCTGGCAGGTGTTCCCTCAGTTAACAAAGAGATAACATATGACCCAGCAATTCCACTCCCTGGTATATTATACCAAGAGAAATGGTAACAAATGTCCATTTGAAAACTCGTACACAAACATTCAAAGCAGAATTTTCGTCATTGCCAAAAGGTGAAAACAACCCAAATGTCCATCACCTGATAAATGGATAAACGCCATGTAGTGTATCTATACAATGGAATATCACTCCATAAAAAGAAATGAAGTCCTGATACA
>NW_007751583.1:8745-9254 GCF_000696425.1 Galeopterus variegatus | reverse complement strand
ACCCAGGACTTGCCAATCCATCACGTTGCTCAGTGACTGAGATGGGCTCAGGGGTGGACCCTTGACCAAACTCAATTAGAGCCAAGAGACTCAATTCTTAGACTTTTGTTGAAGCCATTAGGTAAGTGGGGTCTTTGCTCTTGGATTTAAGCCTGGGAGAGCAGAAGGTCAGAGCTGCTGCAACTCCTTGGCCACTATGACAGGAGGGCTTTTTGGACAACAAAAGCCAATCACTTAGAGCGAAGCCTAACTGAGCCCTAGGTCTTCTATGCCCAAATCCATCTGTGCCTGAAGTCAGCCCTATACCTCAATTTCAGTTACTAGAACCCATTCCGGCTTTCTGCCTTAGCCTCTTTGGTCTTGTGGCCCTCAGGGAATCTGCTATCAGGAGAATCATGTTTACAAGTGGCTCAAGAAAGACACAAAGAAACATCTCTTGTGGGAAAAGAGAAATCTTCAGACATAGTCTACAGCTCCCCCTGGTGGAAAACATAGTTTCAGAGTCTAGA
>NW_007751583.1:5552-6284 GCF_000696425.1 Galeopterus variegatus | reverse complement strand
ATAACCACAAACCCATCTAGATTCAGAGGAAGGGAACATAGCTATTAATTCTCAATGAGGAGTGTCAAAGTCACATTTTGTGACATGCGTGTGACATGAGGGATATTGTTGTGGACACGTTTAGAAATATAATCTGCCACAGTGTGCCCTCTGGACACAATTCACACTTCTCCCACATGAAAATGCTTATCTCATCCTATTATGGCATCAACTCAGCCTAGAATTACAGCATCCGAATTGGGTCCAGATACAGATGAGACTGCACAGGTGTGGTTCACTGATTCTCCGCAGCTCTCAGGGTACCTGCCCTGAACTAAAAATGCGATCACTCCAGCCCTGTGGGGTGGGCAAGAGTTCCCTTGGAATGTAGCATCATAACATTCTACCAGCACTCCCTGAACACCTTCTATGTGCAGGGCATTGTGTTAAGCTATGGGAAACATGGATGAATAAGAAAGACCTACTTCAATCCTTGTACCAGCCAGAGAAAAAAGAAAGAAAGAAAGAAAGACCCATCATCTGCCAACATAAGCTTTCAATATAGCCTTTTTCTCCATGGCTGCCACTGAGCAAACTGGTCCCACTCTTTGGATGTCATATTCAATTGTGGAACTTCTTTTAGGTTCCTTAACTTTAGTACATTCAACTATCAACTCTCAGAGCTACATTCCATGCTGAATTCTGATTTTTTTTTTTTTTTTTTTTTTTTAAAAAAGACTGGTAAGGGGGTTT
>NW_007751583.1:2945-4627 GCF_000696425.1 Galeopterus variegatus | reverse complement strand
ATTTTTTTTGGGTTCTTTACTTTTATACATTTAACCATTAACCCCCCAAAGCTCATTTCCTTGTGGAATTTTTTTTTTTTTTTTTTTTTTTTTTTTTAAAGATGACTGGTAAGGGGATCTTAACCCTTGACTTGGTGTTGTCAGCACCATGCTCAGCCAGTGAGACAACCGGCCATCCCTATATGGGATCCGAACCCGGGACCTTGGTGTTATCAGCACCGCACTCTCCCGAGTGAGCCATGGGCCGGCCCTGAATTCTGATTTTTGAACATCAACTGATAAACAAATATTTGGAAGGATCACACAGTGGCCCTGTCAACCAACCTCACTTTCCATTTTGTTTACATCCTCATCTGTAGGTCAATGTTTGTTTTACCATTTTTTTGAATATCTTATGGGAAATGGGAATACTGAGAGCCTAACTCTTATATACTTGATGCAAACTGAGAGCCTAACTCTTATATACTTTGAGACAAAGATAAAAATCTTTACCTACAACAGGATATTCATGGGATTTAAGCCAGGGGAACTTGTGGACTATGCATTTAGTTGTTAAGGAAAAGAACAAAAATATTGTACACCAAATACTGGAAATGCATCATTGGAGACTGAGTCTAAAATGTACTGTATTTTTGGTGACTTGATATTAAATATATTTCATGATATACTTATGCTCTTTGGGAGGAGAACTGATCCAACTTCCTCACATTAGACCTGAGTCTAAATTTTTAGGTGTGCCATACCTGAAAAGTAAAGACCTGCATATTAGTTTCCTATGGCTGCTGTAACAGATTACTGCAAACTTGGTGGCTTAAAATGACACACATTTATTCTCTTACAGTTCTGGAAGTGAGAAGTTTGACATCAGTTTCACTGGGCCCAAATCAAGGTGTTGGCAGGGCCTTGCTCACTCTGGACGCCGTAGGGGAGAATTTATCTCCTGGCTTTTCCCAGCTCCTAGAGCTGCATTCCTCGTATCCCTTGGCTTGTGGCCCCTTCCACCAGTGGCATAGCAGTTTGCTTCACTTGCTGCATTGCCTTCTTCTGTGTTAAATCTCCCTCTCCTTCCCTCTTCTAAGGACATTTGTGATTACATTTAGGGCTCACCCAGACAGTCCAGAATAATCTCTCCATTTCAAGATTCTTACTTTTATACACTTATATAATCAATTAGAGGAATACTATTTAAGAAAAATGAAGTAAATCTATATCTAAAAACATGGGAAATGTACAAGACATATAAAAATGAAAAATAGACAATAATCAACAACCAGTTAGAAAAAGTAATAGAAGAAAAGAACCTACAAGAGCAATATAAAAGATAATAAACTTAATAAGAAACATGTCAAACCTATTTAAAGAAAAGTTTAAAACATTACAGGACACAAAACTAGGCCTGAACAAATAGAAACATATGCTATATTTTGCATAGAAAGGGCCAATGTCATAAAATACGACATAAATTTTTTCCATAAATTAATTTGTAAATTTAACACAAGGAAAGTACCATATGCTCTCTATGAAACAGGAAACAAGACCTCTAAGAGAGTGCTAAATTAAAATAACAAGGTACAGAACAGTGTTATCTTTTATGTAAGAAAGGGACTAAAAAAAGTACATTTGTATTTGCTTGTGTATACAGAAGGAGCTCCAGAGGATACATGAGAATCTAGCAGTGGTTC
>NW_007751583.1:0-815 GCF_000696425.1 Galeopterus variegatus | reverse complement strand
GAGCAGACCGGTCTCTATATGGGATCTGAACCCTCGGCGGGAGCGCCGCCGCACTCCCAAGTGCTGCACTCTACCGAGTGCGCCACCAGGCCAGCCCCTAAGTTGTATATTTTTATTAATTTTTTTAAATGAAACATGATTGTACTATCTGTGGGGTACCACATTGAATAACAATACCTGTGTGCAATATGTGATAAGTAGTATATTCAACATTACACAATATAATCATTTTTTTGCCCTTTACCAATTTCTTGCTAACCCCCCTCCCCCTCCCCCTTTTCTACCTCTGGTAACCTCAGTTCCGTTTTTTCCTTTTGAAAGTTCAAAGTATTATTGTGATTGTTATAGCTTTCTTTCTTTTCAAATTTTATTTGTTTATTTATTTATTTATTTTTAGCTCCCACTTATGAGTGAGGACATGTGATATTTCTCTTTCTCTGCCTGGCTTACTTCACTTAACATAATTTTCTCTAAGCTCATTCATGTTGCTGCAATTGGTAGAATTTCATTCTTTTTTATGGCAGAGTAGTATCCCATTGTATATATTTACGACATTTTCCTTATCCAGTCATCTGTCAATAGACGTTTAGGTTGGTTCCAACTCTTGGCTATTGTAGATGGATCTGCGATAAACATGGGAGCATAGGTATCCCTTTGACATGATGATTTCCATTCCTTTAGGTATATAACCAGCACTGGAATTGCTGGATCAATAAGTTTTATTGAATGCCCTGTACATATTCCAGTTTAGTCACCAAGGTCAAAGGACTCAGATCTTGTACCACCCAGCCACGAAAAAAAAAAAAAAAAAAAAA
>NW_007751582.1:8344-9254 GCF_000696425.1 Galeopterus variegatus | reverse complement strand
AATGCTTACTGGACCCCTTTGGATTATGGAGGCAAGATATTCCTCATTTGGGTGTGTTATTTTGGCCTATTTACTGAATGACCTGAAAGCTGCTAGTTTTGAATGGGACCAGAACAAGAGAAGTCTCTGCAATAGGTCCAGGCAGCAGTGCAAGCTGCTCTGCCCCTTAAGCCACATGATCAAGCAGGTCCAATGATGCTTGAGGTGTCAGTGGCAGATAGGGATGCTGTTTGGAGCCTTTGGCAGGCCCCTACAGGTAAGTCGCAGAACAGGCCCTTACGATTTTGTAGCAAGGCCCTGCCATCATCCACATACAATAACTCTTCTTTTAGGCTCTTGGCCTGCTACTGGGCCTTAGCAGAGACTGAACACTTAACCATGGGACACCAAATTACCATGCAACCTGAGCTGCCTATTACAAACTGGATTCAGCTCATATCTGATCTATCAAGCCATAAAGGTAGGCATGCACAGCAGCACTCCATCATCAAATGGAGGCCCAAGGAGTCCCTGCAGGCACAAGTAAGTCACATGAAAAAGTGGCCCAAATGTCCGGGTCCTCACTCCTGCTTTCTCTCTCCTAGCTTGCACCTATGGCTTCACGGGGAGTTGCCTACAATCCACTGACAGAGGAAGAGAAGATTCAGGCCTGGTTTACAGATGGTTCTGCACAACATGCAAGCTCCACCCAAAAATGAACAACTGCAGCACTACAGCCTCTTTCTGGGACATCCCTGAAGGACAGCTGTGAGGGGAAATCTTCTGAATGGGTGGAACTTTGGGCAGTGCACCTGGTTGTGCACTTTACTTGAAGAAGAAATGGCCAGATGTGTGATTATATACCAATCCATGGTCTGTAGTCAGTGGCTTGACTGGATGGTCAAGGACTTGAAAGGAACATGATTGGAAA
>NW_007751582.1:2177-2802 GCF_000696425.1 Galeopterus variegatus | reverse complement strand
AAAAAATAATAATAAAACCTCCCTTGCATTTAGTACATTCTCTTTTGGACTGATACACACTGACTGTATCAGGGGATGGCTGGTTTAGTGTCCTTTGCACATTAGAGGCCTTCAGTGGTGGTCATCTGGTATCTTTTCCAGTACTTCTGAGTTTCTTGTCTGGGAGCTTAATTTCTTTGGTTCAAGGCTTTGATCCCTACCAAAATGTGAGCCTCCATGAGAGACATGACATTCTAAGATCTCATCCGCCACTTACTTTTTGATATGAATGGAAGTTGAGAACTTCTGTGGGTAAGCAGGCCATGGAAGGGGGAGTTTGGACTCAGCCGCTCCCTGTGAGTACGTGCCACTTTCTCTCCACACTGCCCCAGTCATCCTCACTTCCTCTTCTTCTGTCACCTCAATTAAGGTGCCTTCTAGATTCACAGCTCCAGCCACTAAGTCTCTCATGAGCTCCAAGCCACCCTATGAATGTATCTGTATCAGTTCAAAAGTAGAACACATAGAATGAAATTAATCATCCTCCTCCTCAAACCTGCACCTTCTGACTCTACTACCCAAATAAATGGGACCTCCCCCCAGTATCCCAGACTAGAAATCCTAGTGTTATTTGCAATACTTTTCT
>NW_007751582.1:0-289 GCF_000696425.1 Galeopterus variegatus | reverse complement strand
AGAGTAAAAAAAAAGTGAAAAATAAAAAAACAGCTTTGTTCAAAAAGCATTTCCTCTCTCCTTTATCAGTGGTGGACCTTTTCCCTTTCGATGCTCCCTGGGCAGATGCTCAAACATCCCGGCCACACTGAGTCATACACTGAGTCAGCAACAACAGCAGAGTCTGCTCTTTCAATCGACGTCAGCAGATCACTACAGGGGGCAGGCCAGCACCTTTGGGGTCCTGGGGGCCCCGGGCTTACCTCCATACCATTCCCTTACCTGCCCCCATGTCGTTTACCTCCCCCCC
>NW_007751581.1:0-9254 GCF_000696425.1 Galeopterus variegatus | reverse complement strand
TTGGAGAAATGTCCTTCTTTAAGCTGTTGTCCAAAAGTCTAACACTTACTGTTCACCATAGCAGAATCCAGACACAATCAGGCATGTGTTTGTGTGGTAAATTAAGTTATGCCCCAGGAGGCTAACATTTGGCTGTGGCGAAGGGCTCCCGTGAAAGTATTTCAAACATGTGCGCCTTCTGTCAAACATGATTTTATTTTGTCTCTCAGTTATAAAACTAGGAAATCTGACTGATGGGTTGGTTTCCCAGTGACCATGATTTCCATTTGCTTAAACTCTCAAGCCACATTTGAATGAAGTATTGCTGGAGGCAACCGAAGCCATTCAGTGTCTTCGGGCAGCAGATTTTAATGTTCTCACTTTGCAGTACACATTAGCATTTCATGTGGTCCACAGAAATAGGGCATCTCTAATGAAATGAGGTTAGCTTTGTAACTCAAGGATGGGGTCTAAAACCATCTCACAAATGTTGCGGGTTCCATGTAGGCATGTAGATTGCCAAGCCAGGAGGAGGCAGCACACGGAGGAGACAGAGGGTCTCAGTCCGGGCATTGTCACTGAATGCGCCGAGCAGCTGTGACATCACTTCACCAGTGTTCTCTGCTTTGGCTGCATGTTGAGATCACCTGGGTGCTTTGAAAGCACAGCCATGCCTAGGCCCCACCCTCAGAAATTGTTTTAATTATTCTGGGATGGGGCCCAGTCATCAGAATTTTTTAAAAGCTTCCCAGATGCTTCTAAGCTGAGGCTGAGAACCACCAGCTTGAACTTCTTCGACCTAGAATCTCTCACCTATACCTTAGAGCAGCACTTCTCCAACAGTGCTATGCACACAGATCCCGTCTGCATCCTGGTACTATGTAGATTCTGAGCAGGAGGCCTGGTGTGGGGAACCTGTAGACCACATTCCTTACAAGCTCCTGAGTGATGCCTGGGTTGCTGGCCAGTGGACCACACTTTGAGTAGCTTGGGTCAACCTCTTAGTGATTCCTTTCAGTGATTCCTTTTCTTTCTTTCTTTTTTAAAGAGGTCTAATTATCAAAGGGTAGAAAAGTATTTTTTTCTGATTAAGGGATAAACGTTAACCACAGGGATACTTCATTTGGGTATTTAAATATTCCTCTTACTTTTTAAAACACTAAGCCAGAAGAGAAGCCAGAAGACGATGTCATGCACTGTTTTAGCTTGTCTGCCTCCACCTGCTCCAGTGGCTCCTGTGATCCGGGCTTTGGAAAGTGTGAGAGGAAGTCCCAGCCAGCTGTCCAGAGACTGGGGCATCTGCCCATGGTGTTGGCCGCCCCTCAGCTTTAGGCTGTGGCACACTAAGCCCTGGCCCTTTTACGATGAAAAGAATGAAATGAAGAAGTGATAAAAGGAGTCTTGGGCTGGCCCGGTGGCGCACTGGAGAGTGCACTGCTTGGGAGCGCGGTGGCGCTCCCGCCGAGGGTTCGGATCCCATGTGGAGACCGGTTCCCGCTCACTGGCTGAGCGCGGTGCGGGCGCAACACCGAGGGTTGCGATCCCGTTACCGGTTAGTAAAAAAGACAAAAAGGAAAAAAAAAAGGAGTCTCAATTTAATTTTTCCAGGAGGAGAGAAAAATCAAAGGGACATAGAGCGAATGCTGTGAATATGCAGTCGTATAACTTCGTATAATGTATGCTATACGAAGTTGTTACGCATAGAGCGATATAGAAAGGGCAGCTGAATTCACTGGGAGCTTCTGGTTCTTATTTATTTTCCCATTTTCTTCTCTTTAACTCTCATGGTTTTGTCCCAAATTGTGATTTTTTTTTTTAACAAAGGAAAGTCAATGATGAAAGTATAGCTTAAACCCAAAGCAAGAAGACAACCTGTCATAAAGTATAATTACAAGCCTTAACCTCTAATCAGACCTTTTAAATGGCATGTCTCACTCTAAATATTGTGCAATATTTTTGATATCCAAATACGCATCACTTACTTTTATAACCAGAAAATCCGTGCACACGATAAAACATTAAATTGCACTGCAGGGCTGCCCTCGAGGAGGCTGGTGTCTCTCCCACTCCTTTCTTACCTCCAAGCCCTCTTTCCAGAGGCACCAGTAGGAAGCATTTCTGTTCTTAGTTCTTCAGTGGTTACCCTGTAACTCCAAATGTTTACAGAAGTTTTTTCCTTGATCTATCAACTTCAGACATTATCTGTGACCTTTTTGTTTTGAAGATCAAGATTTAGCCAACTCACTTTCGGTATCCTCCATCTCCCTTCCCCACTGTGCTATCAATTTTAATTGTTTTTATTGGTGAACACACACTGGTTTGAAAACCACTCTTAGATAGCTTACAAATGAGATCACAGAGCCACTCTCCACTACTTGTGGATAGTATGGAGACAGAGATGGCTGCCCTGTGCCTGGATGTGGGTAACCTCATAAAGCAGCAGAACAAAAATGTGTCAGCTTGAAGTCAAATGAGTTTGGCACTGACCGTGAGATCTATGGCATGGACCATTCAAAGGGGTGGTGATCACTGCTGACAGCAGGTTGGGCAAGCACCTCCAACCAAGTGAGAGAAAGACCTGGGGGCTTTAGATGACCATGAACTTGATATGGGTCAATGTGATGTGTCTCCAAAAAGGTTCATTACATTGTAGACTGAGTAATTAAAAGTGTGGCATCCAGAACAGTGCAGCCCCAGGCGAAAGCCTGCTACAAACAAGGCCTAGGAAAGACAGCTGCCTATGCTAATGTGCCTCCCAGTAATAGACCAAGAAAGACAGCACATGGTATGAAGAGATCGCACTCTGAGGATGATTAGAGAGGAAAATAACAGCATGAGATCCAAGTGAAGTGGCTGTCTTAAAACATGTCTGCAAATTCTTTGATGCTTCTGCCATCCAAGAGATAGGGTCTGTTTCTCCTCTCCTTAATCTGGGTGGACTTGTGACTGACTTGACTGATGAAGCACAAAGGACATGGAGTGGTGTGACTTCCAGGGCCAAGTCACAAAGTCTGTGCAGCTCCTCCTTGTTTGTGGAAACAGTCACTCCTGGAGCCCTGAGGTGCCATGTAAGAAGTTTGATACCCTGCAATTGCCATGCTGGAGATGCCATAGTGGGTCCTCTGCCTGACAGTCCTAGCTGATCCACACCTTCCAGCCATCCCTGCAAGGCACCAGACGTGTGAGTGAAGCCCTCTTTGATCCCCCAGACCAGTCCATCCACCAGCTTAATGTTGCCAAGTGACTTCTGTTGGTAACACATGGAATAAAAGAATTGCCGATCCAAACCCTACCCAAATTTCTGACCAACAAAATCATGAAAAGTTAATAAAATCATTGTTGTTTAAACCACTAAGTTTTGGTGCAAATTTGTTGAACAGCAAGAGACAACTAGAACCAAATGGTAACAGAATAAGAAAGGGAACATCTGGAAACATCAAAGAAAAAACATATTTTAAAAAGGAAACATCTGGGAACATCAGAGAAAGAACATATTTTTAAAAATATTCCAAAATATTTCTCAGAATTCACAGACATGCATATACACATACACAAACATTGCAGGAAACTATATGTCATCCTCAGTACAATTTGATCACCAGCCTCTGAAATGGAAGCTGAAACCAACAGAAGAGCAGAGGCTAAGCTGAGAGGCCACAGGATTAGATAAAAAGGGAGGTGGGTGCATAAGAAAGAGCTGGAATTAAATCCCTATCAGAGAGAGTTAGTGATGCTGAAGACAAAGCACAAAGCCCCCTGGAGGGCAGAGGCAAAGGACAAAGGGATACACTTGGTGCACGAGATGACAGGATATGGTAGATATGGAAGTAACATATAAATAACTGGTTTTCCTCAAGAAGGGACCCAAAGAAATGGAATAGAGACAATAATTAAAGATATTCTAGAAGAAAACTTTCCTCACCTGAAAAACATATTGCCCCACTGACCACATCCCAGGCAAAATCAAAGAAAATTTTTGCTTGGCTAGTTACATTCTGACATAATTTTGGTTTTATGTACTGTCTCACTATTCATATGGTGGTCAAGCTGAGTGGCCAGGGTTAAAAGGCAGATAAGTGCCAAGCAGGGATGAGACAAGTGCACAGCTCAAGGTCTCTGAGAACAGAAAACATGCACACCAGGCTTCAGTTGTCCAACGTTTACTATTATCAAAAGAAGAGAGAGTGTGTGCACAAGATTCAGTCCCTTACAATGCATCTGACTCCATTGCCAGAGGATCCATTCTGCAGTTGACACAGACAGTGTGAGTGTATGCACCTCACTTTGCACTGCAGTGGGAGGTCCCTGACCCATCCCCAGTAGAGTCTAAAACACAGAAAGTGGGGGCATGCCTGAGGGACAATGACACACATGATTAAGCAGAGAAAAGTAGCCACATCCAGCCAAGGCTACTTCTTATACAGCTGAGTAGAGATCAATAGATTAGGCATGATGGCCATTCCAAATAGCTGCCTTCACAGACTAGACAAAAACTGAGCCCTAACACCAGGATGGATATCTCTTTGGGACACTTGCTGAGGTCTGGGTTGGAATAGTTGGCTGGGTGGCTACACTGAAGAGACAGTGATAATTTTCACACACTCATGGGGTTTCCCGCTATAATGCTGCGCTTATCACTTTTTAATACATCTGGAATATGTGCCTTGGCCTCCTCACAACCAATCTCTTTTTTATCTTTACAGTCTCAGCTCTGTCTTCTGATCAACATCCTCTTAATGTACATGATCTCTCCTGAACAACCATTTTCTCTCAGATGGTACATCTTGGGGCAGAATCAACTTTTAGAAGCTCACCTAAGCCCTGCTGAGTTGACTAGGGATGTGTGATATGACCTAAAGTGCATTTGGACACAACATCACTAACTGTTGAGTCACCACAGACCTAGAGCACTGCTTCATGATCCACTTCCCCATGAGTTTGCAGAGGCATCAGGGCACAACCTTGACACCAGGCAGGGGTCCCTTCAGCACTGTGATTCTTCCCAAGAAATTCATCAGATCTTCTATCTTGGTTCATAGCTCAACCCCAACCCACCAGCATCAAAACGCCAACGCACGTGAACCACAAATCTGGGCATCCTGCCGACAGCTGACCTCTAACCTGTGCCCTCACATTCCCACTTAGACTTCCTCTGCCCAAAGTCTTAAGATGCTTATTTTTTGTGGGACAAAAAATGGCTTACATATTATCTTGTATTCATCAAATTTCAGTTATATACAGCATACATGTTTATGCTGTCTAATTCTTTTAGACCTGGTTCTTTATTATTAAAACCCATCTTTGTAATTCAGAAAACCCTTTAAAAAAAAAAAAAAAAAATTTCACTAGTTTTCCCAGGAATTATTTGAAGACTTTTTGGCACTAGGCTTTTGTTTTTTAATAGATTTATCAAAGTCTATCTAGCCACTTTGAAAAACCTAATAATGTGGGTAGTTTTTCTTGGCTACTCTCCTGAGTACAGTAGCATAAAAATCTCTTATCTGTTGCTTCCCTGGAGAGGGATGTATGCTAGAAAAAGAGAAAGTCAAAAGTGGCAAAGGAAAGGAAAAATAGTGTCTTGACATCACCAGATATTACCTGCTGAATGTACGCAAGTAACTGGTAAACCAAAACGTGTACTAGTTTTCTGTTGTCATGAATCAGCCTCAATTATGTGACCGTTATACTGTATGAACTTAATTGACAAATATGTGCAAAGGAGAGAGGACTAAGGACGGACTTTCAAGTCACTTCTCACTTTGTCATTTCTGGTTGCTTAGAGGCCCACTTTGACTCCTCCATTCCTCTACAGGTTCTGCCATGCCAAGGCAGTTGCAGCTCAGGAGGTCTTGCATGTGATTCCTGAGGTGCAGCTGAGACACTTATGTTCCAGCTGCAACCTAATTCCCTGAGTTCTCCAACATCTTTTTCTTACACAGACTCAGAGAATCTGTTGAGCTGCTCCTCAGAGAAGAAACACATTTGAGCAACTAGGCCACCCCAAGCAAGGAGGTNAAACTTTCCTCACCTGAAAAACATATTGCCCCACTGACCACATCCCAGGCAAAATCAAAGACAATTTTTGCTTGGCTAGTTACATTCTGACATAATTTTGGTTTTATGAGAGTGATTGGGAAAAAATGAACAAATTTCAAAAGAAAAATAAGAGTTCACAAAATCTTTCCTCTAAAAGAGAACAAAAATAAAGCAGGCATCAAAAATTTCCTCTCCAGCACTGAGTGACAAAAGAAAATGAAACCACACAGAATTTTGAAGAAAATGTGGTGATTCAATAATCAATGCCCACCTAGTCTCTCTTATTTGAAGATAGCAGAAAGCCATTCTTTTATGTGCCAGGCCTCAGAAAAATTACCTTCCATGTTCTTTGCTTTAATGCATATTCCAAATAACTGAGAAAGAAAAGAAAAGAAAATCTAGAACTCCACAATAGTATACCTAAGTCTCTCTTATTTGAAGATAGCAGAAAGCCATTCTTTTATGTGCCAGGCCTCAGAAAAATTACCTTCCATGTTCTTTGTTTTAATGTATATTCCTAATAAGTGAGAAAGAAAAGAAAATCTAGAACTTTACAATAGTATAAAAGGACAGGTGACAAGCATCATGAACAATTTAAAAATGTAATCTAAATAATTTTTGTATATCGGAGAATAAATGCAAAATAGAAAATAATGACTCAATCTAAATTAATCTAATAAAGGCCAAGAAGATGTTGAAAATAGAGAAAGAGTTAGCCAGAGAGGAATATGTGTTGTCTTAAATGGGGAGACACATAGGTAATATCTCAGCCTTGATTCTTATATTTAGAAGAAATAAGGTTAAAGAATGCTTTTCAACAGTGTAAAGAAATTTACCTTCCAAAACACTGGAGGAAAAAAAAAAAGGGGGAGGAAACAAAGTAAACAGTCACAATGGTTCAAAGTGAAAGTATAAACCAGAATGTCATAGGACAAGAACATGACAGTTTAACAGTGAATGTCTTCGTTTCAGACTATCCTGTTACAAGACCACAACTGTTTTTATACTAAATTCAGAGTACAAGAGAAATACCTGATCAAAATGACATCAAAAGCTAAAAATAAGAAGATAGCTAAAAGTACACCAGCAAAAGACTGTGTCAAGCAAATTCAGACAGCTGTTAGAGACAGCCACAATATTAATACCCAACAAAGTAGAACTGGAGAAAGAAAAGCACACACACTGACAAAGGGTAGAATTCTTGATGATGATGATTGTGGCAAAGGATATGTCACAAAAACAAGCACACTTGCAATATTGCATTTGCCTCTTGGAGTCACATTTAAGAAGGGAAAGAACAAGCTGAAGCTCAGCCAGAGACTCAGAGTCACTCCAGGTGTTCAGCCAGAGGGGGTGAAGCTTCAGGTGGACAGCACGGCCAGCCAGCCATGGAGCCAGTACATGAAGAGAAAATGAGCCAGCCTTGTCCATCACGCCCCCTGCAGCAGATTCAGGACAGACCCCCAGAAGCAGTGCATATTCATCCTAAGAAACAACTTGCTAATAGTCTGAAAGTCTGCTCAAAAGGGAATGGCCAGCCCCGGGAGACAGGAGTGTTCTGTCATGGGAGCCCTCATCAGGAGGTAAAAGTACCTGAAGTGGCTGGGTGTTTGCCACGAGACAGACGTGTCCACTGATGGAACCCTCACGGAACACTAGATGATGGAACTGAGGTACAGTGAAGCTTAGGTGATCTCTCCAAGGTCAGTGAACGGGAAGTGACAGACTAGGGTGTGAAGTTAGGTGTTCTGCTCCAGAGCACAGTCTCAACCACCGTCTCTGTTTCTCTCTCCTTTTCTGCCTCTTTCCCTTCCTTCCCTCTCCCTTTCTCCTTCTCTCCCTCTCTCTCTCTGTCATTGATGTGGTGCAGGGATTACACTCAACGGCTTTTAAAGGTCTTTACAACAGAGATTCTAGAATTTACTGTTATGGCTAGAGTCAAATAAGTAGTTACAAAAAAAAAGTTTCTTTCTTTCTCTTATTAAAAATATCTGGAGAAAATCAGCTGAGATCTGGTAAGGTGACTCCCTGGTATCATCAATGTCAACCTGAATAACACACAGAGGCTCTCTAAAAGAAAATGACATATTCACAACAGGAATTGGAATTTATTTGCTGTGGAGATACACATGCCATAGTAAACTGTGTGTATTCAAGGAGGTGAAGGAAGATAAGGATTTTAAAGGAAAAGTGAGGAGGATTATATAATTGTTTTGAGATATTATCCTTAGCTATGAGGATCAGTAAGAAGGTGGCACCAGTTTGAGGTTGGGCAGGCAGCTGCTGGGTAGATGACCTCACAGAAGTTTTTTTGTTTGTATAAGGTTGTGATGGCCTTTGTGCAAAGTTGTGGTTTTTGCAGTCTTTTGTGATAGTTCTTGCTATCAAGCATTCGTGCATGAGAACCCTCCCTTCATGGTCTTCCCTGGCTCCGTCTGACAACTTTCACATCAGGAACCCAGGACCCTTTCTTCTCTAATACGTGGCTTCCATTCTCAGCATATCAAGATGGCTGTTGTGGCTCCAGCCATTTCATTTGCAAGAAGCAGGAAGGAGGAAGGATTAGAGCAAAATAATTTTTCATGTTGCCTCACCCAAGGACTCCTGCTTGTATCTCTTGACCACTCCTTATTTCATGAATTGAGAAATGTAGTTTTTCAGCCAGGCAGATTTCCCAGGAGTCTGTTACTAAGAAAGAAAGGGAGACAGGATACTGGGTAGGACGCCAGCAGTCCATGCCACTATAGCTTGCTGAGGGGCATGGGGTGGTCAGGGGGCTCCCACCAGCTAGTGATGCTGGTACTGTCCAACCCCGAATCACTTGATGGCATGGTTGGAAAGTTGTCTACTGCTCTCCAATCAAAAGTTAGTGGCAGTTTAGTGTCAGAGAACCCTCTAGTTTGGATAGCCAGCATTGATGGCACTTCTTCATTAAATATACCCATGNAGAGTCATGAGCCAGAATGATGGAGGAGGCATTCCTCATTGTCACGGATTACTCTGCCAGCACTAGATTATCTTCCAATATGTTTCAGTACTATTTTGACAAGTCTCTGCTACTCATATCCAAACTAATCTCAACTGGTTACACTTTTATTTTTAAAACATTACAGTACCATATATGAATATGCAAAAAATGATGAGAAACATATATATTCAATTCTATGTAGCTATAGACACTTCAAATATTTTTAAAAATTGCATTTAGTGAGCACATATTTTCTGTAAAATTTTTAAAA
>NW_007751580.1:8139-9254 GCF_000696425.1 Galeopterus variegatus | reverse complement strand
TGTGTTTAAGTAAAAGTTCTATCCAGTATTGGATTTCAGGCTTTACATTCAGTAGTTGTTAGATGAGAATAATACTTGCCCTATCTATATTATATCTATTAGAAGGGAAAGAAGGAAAATAGGTTCAAAAAGCACTTTAAAATCATAAACTTTTAAATTAGTAAATTAGCAAAATATGTACATAAAGTGCTATTTGAAAATATAATATTATTACTACCACAATTAACTTCATCATCAAAAGCATATTTTCTAGTCTTCCTTTAACATAGGAAATTCAGTTGGTCATAAATTATAAATTTATACATGAGACATACACTAGAATAAATGGTGTATATTTACATATCTAAATAATATATAACCTTGAAGATATTGTGCTTAGTATAGCAACTTCATTTTCACAGTTCCAAATGTGTTACACATCATGACTATGTCCATAAGATGCTGAAAAAAATTTACAACTTCCAATTACTTAACTATCCAGCATTATGTAAATAAACCATGAATTTTTCGCTTTCTATCTGTGAAGACACCTCTTACTGCGCAATGTTGCTATTTGAATAAGAAGTATTATTTGCTGCTTTGTGATCACTCTGGAAGTATGGAGAAAAGATATACAAATCCGTAGAATCATTACTTAATTTGAATTTCATATTTTAAGAAACTATTAGGGTGGCAGGGAAAAGGAAAGATATGAGAGGTGGAGATTTTAATAAAAAATAGTCTTTCCACCCTTGCAGATGTACATCACATGTGTCCTTTCCTAAACCTCTGTCTCTGGATCCAAGAAAAATGCTGTCATGACTTAGACTTACCTGCCCTTCCCAGACACAAAGGACAAGAAATATTATCATATGATTATTTGCAACCTCTTCTTATCCATCACCTTCTTTTGTTTTTTTTTTTTTTCCTTTTTGTCTTTTTTTTTTTCGTGTCCGGCAACGGTTTTTTTTTTTTTTCCTTTTTGTCTTTTTTTTTTCGTGTCCGGCAACGGGATCGCAACCCTCCGTGCTGCACCCACCCCTCACTCAGCCAGTGAGTGGGAACCGGTCTGTACGTGGGATCCGAACCCTCGGTGGGAGCGCCACTGTGCTCCCAAGCAGCCGGGCCGGCCCTCC
>NW_007751580.1:5971-6622 GCF_000696425.1 Galeopterus variegatus | reverse complement strand
TTCAAAGAATATTGATATTCTGATCTGCCCACCTGTTTGTAGAATGGTAAATTCCTTTTAACAAGTTCTAGCTAGAAGCTGCCTTTTAAAAGATCTGTTTAGAGTTGCTAGACTAGTTCGTGAGTAATCTTTAGTATTTAAAGCAAAATAACCTATCGCCTGCTCACAAATTAGGAGCTCCAGTAAAGTCTGGTCTGTAAACTAACCTATTTGCTTCATTCTACAACTTGTCACATAGAGGCTTATTTGGATATAGGAAAGAGAAAAATTAAACATAACTACATAAATATAAGTAGTGACTGCAAGAAGTATTCCAACTTTAGAATCGTCCCCCCTCACTGGTTGGCAAGAGCATTAACATGAAGAGAGTTCTATGTATCATTTTTTGTATTGGAGAATATTAGAGATTTGAAGACACAATTCTAACTACTGTAATGAATAGCTGTTTAATGCATTCAAAAGGTCTTTGGACATAAAGGCATTTGGAGTAAAATTTATGAGGTGAAAGAGCAGCATTCATTGGTGTTTAGGAATTTAGGAATATTTCACACTCTTCTGCCTAAGAATTTTTTTCCTGGAAATGGAACATAAGTCTTGTTGACAGAAAGTATATTAATTTAAACTATAAAAGAAGCTGCTATTGTCTAGTCC
>NW_007751580.1:2836-3092 GCF_000696425.1 Galeopterus variegatus | reverse complement strand
GGGTGCCTGTCTGGTTGGCGTGCACTCAGCTGAGCTGGGGATTACATGCAATATATATTAACATACGTCTATATATACACATGACTTAAAAAAAGACTGGAAGCAAAAACTTCAAGATATTGAAAATGTTTATCTCATGATGGCAGGTTTAAAATTATATTTTTAAATATGTCTTTGCATAATTTTCTGAAATAATATAATGCACTTATAATAAAAATGTTGATTAAAAAGAAAAATTTCAAGTGGTAATATGCTC
>NW_007751580.1:0-643 GCF_000696425.1 Galeopterus variegatus | reverse complement strand
ACACAAATAAACAATAGTAAGAAAACAGTCATTGATGGGGTCTCTCCTCTGCCATCTCCATAGTTGGTTGCATCTCATTTCCACATCCTCACATTCTCGAAGCCCCCAGGGCTCAGTCTTGATCCTCCTCTTTATCCAAACTCACACCCTTGGTGATGATAGACATTATGTGGCTTTAAATACAATCTTTATGTCAAAATTCCTAAATTTATGTCTCTTGCCCAGACCTNCCCACAAAAGAAATAGAAGAGGAGACCCATCAAAGACACAGCTGACAAACCACTCCCGGACGAACGTAGACTGGTTGGCTGGGTCAGAGGCCCTCATGTCGAAAGGTCTCACCACGCACTCACAGCTCCCAGTCCCTTTCATGAAGCTCCGCTCTTAAATACGAGCCAAGGACTAACAGAAATTTGAAGAAAGTGTCCAAAATTGAAGACTAAGAGCAAAATGAACAAAAGATTAAAAGAATCTTTCAGGATAAAGAGATTGAGATTGAAGACTTTTTTAAAAATTTAGGGAGATAAAAGAAGGTATTTATTCATGAAACATAAGTAGGATGCAATAAAAACAGGATATTCCGAAGTCAGAAAAGCCCTACTGAAAATTTAAAATATAACAGCAATAATTTAGAAGTTAGTAG
>NW_007751579.1:0-9255 GCF_000696425.1 Galeopterus variegatus | reverse complement strand
TTGCATAGGGTCTGAGGTCAGGGTTCAGGGGACAAGGCAGATTAAAGACTGTATTTTCCACCATCTTTTGCAGCTATAGGGATATCCATGTGACTAGGTTCCGGCCAACAGGACATAAGTAGAAGGGCAATGTATCTCCCAAAAAGGAGAGGGTGTGCCCCTCTTCACGCCTCTCTCCTTTGTGTTGGCTGTAATGAAGATGTGAAGTCTGGAGCATATGCATCCATCTTGGATCATGGAGTGGAAGCCACACTCTGGAGGAACAACAAGATGAAAGGAACCCTGGCCCTTGGTGGACGCAGAGGCAGCACACCAATGCTGCACTGCCTGCCTTTGGATTTCCTTCACATGCAACAGAAATGAACTTCTATTTCACTGAAACCATTGGCATCTGGGTGTTTCCTGTCACAAGCCTCAGTGTCCTAACTGTGTGAATACTTCTGAGAAGAGGGTCCATTTGCCACTTTCATCAGATTCTCAGAGAGGACCTTGACTCCCCTAAAATATTAAGAACCACAGGAAAAATTAATTGAGGCTGAACAAATGGTGGGTGCCCTGGAGGATATTGTTTAATAAGGACCCAAGGGAGCCTGCTGGGAGGAGGAGATTCTCTATAATTTGATAGGGTGAAGTTTATACATAAGCAAAAATTCAGGGAGCTGTGCCCTGACAATCTGTGCACTTTACTGTATGCACATGAAGAACTACTGCTTATGAGGGCTGGCTGGGGAGCTCAGTTGGTTAGAGCACGGTGCTAATAACAAGGTCCAGGGTTCAATCCCTGTACCAGCCAGCTGCAAACAAAACAAAATGAAACAAACCCTGCTGATAATGAGGATGATGACAGTAACTAATGTTTTCCTAAGCATTTTGTATGTGCCAGGCGTTGTTCTATAAACACTTTGTATTAACCCACTCAGGTCTCACAATAATCCTCTAAGTTAGGGGCTGTGAGGAACCCAGCCACGGAGAGGTGAGTGGCTACTCAAGTCCACACGGTCTGCCGGGGTAGGGGTGGGATTCCAGGGCATGGGAGAGAGGAGTTGGCTGACTCTGGAGATACTCACGGAGTCCTTGAGTGCCAGGAAACAGTGGCAGATCCAGCGGCGGGTGGTCCCATCACGGCAGATATAGGAGAAAGCTTTGTCCAGGTTGCGATCAGGAGCACAAAAGGAGACCTTTTCGATGGTCTGGTCTACCAGCAGGTCCTAGGAGGGGCCAGGGAGGCCAGGAGAGGAGGATGAACTGTCTTTCATGAATTCATTCAACATTCCCTTAGTATCTGCTCTAAATCTCATCCTGAACAGGGTGGGAACCCAGCAGTCACTGAGATAGCCAGGGGCTTCCAGTTCAGTGGGGAAGCGAGATGGAGACAGCCCAGAATCACAGCCAGGCTGTAATGAAGGAGGCAGAGGGGTCAAAGCTAGGACGGGGGAGGCACAAGCAGAGGAGTCAGGGCTGGGATGGGGAAAGCCAACTTAGGGACTTGTAGGCTTCACGGAGCAGGAGCAGGCATTAACGAGGCAAAAAGGCAGGGAACAATATCAGGCGGAGGGAACTCCCTGTGCAAAGCTGGCGATCCTGTTCTGTCATTAACCCAATTCTCACCATATCCTAGGCACTTCCTCAGGCAGTCTCTGGGATGGGGGCCCAGGACTGAATGATAAGCAAACAGATATGCAGATCCTGGCCCCATGGTGCTCCTGTCTGGCTGGGCAGACTGACGATAAACACACAGCAGCTAACATTCACTGATCTAAGCACTTAGAATGTGCCAGACATAGTTTTAAACAATTTGCACATATTTTTTCATTTAATGGTAGGGTCTATTATTATCCCCATTTTTTTACTTGAGGCCACTGAGGCCCAGAGGGCTTACATCTCATGCCCAGGGTCCCTTAGCTGGGATCAGAGCTAAGGTGGCTGCTCCAGTCTGATCTCTACCAGCTCACAGATAACTACAGCTCTCATTCATAAACTATGACTGTGAAGCAAGCCAAGACCAGGCAGGAGCACATGGCGTAGTCTAGAAGGTCCCGAGGGAGGGACATCCCAGAGGGTATGAGAACGTGTCCTCAGCCCTGATCTAAGCAGGGAGAGCAGAGGGGCCCACTGGTGCCCACCCCCACCCCCACAGGCCTCTTACCTTGGTCTTGTCATCTACCACTCGGAGCCCATCGGCTGACACCCAGAGGACAGACTTCACGGACTTCCGGCCCATCTGGGGTGGGGGAGGGAGAGAGAGGGGCCTGGTCAGTGCTGCCTCTTCCTGTCTGACCCCGCCCACTCCCTGGCTTCAGCCCCTCGCTCACTGCTTTCAGCTTCTTTACAGCATCTTCACATACATGCATCCCTCGGGACTCTTCCACCTCCACGTGGCCCAGGTACTTGAGTGGGGAGATGGGAGGACATGAAATAAGCACAGTAATCAATAATTCTCAGTGTTCACTGAGCATCTGCCATGCATCAGGCAATGTTCCAAGCATATCATATGTATTAATTCATTTACTCTGCACCTCAACTCTACAAGAGATGCAGCCCATTCCTAGCCCAGATATGCAGATGAGAAAACTGAAGCACAGGGCATAGTAGTGATTCCTGTCCCGCCTATATCCCTGGGCCTTAACACTTCACTGTTGTCCTTCTGAGTGCCAGCATTCACATCTCTGTGCCTAAGGACTGACCCTGGGCTATGCCAGGCTGTTGTGCCCACCCTGAAGCAGGTAGAAAAGGCCTGGGCCAATTCCCTGCAATGCCTGATGGGAGTTGAGGTACAGGCATCCCAGTTCCCTCACCCGCAGGTGGGATGACTGTTTCCCAGAGTTCCCCAGTGGGATTAAGCTCAGTTGCCCACAACTGCAGTTTAATAACATACCCTTTTTTGGCTGCCTTCCCTTCCTCACAACCACCAGCATTTCCTGCACTTCACAAATGAACCCCTCACAGCCAGGAGAGGGTCCCTTCTAGAAGAAGGGAAAAATAAGACAGAGAAGCTATGACCATCGTCTGTCAACCAGCCAGGAAGGGACTAAGCTGGGATTTACACTCAGGTTGGCCAACCTCCACAGTCCATGCCCTGAGTGCTGCTGTCTCCCTTATAAAAGTGTAGCATATGTTGCAAAGAGTCATGGTTGTCTAAGCCAGAAAGTCCTTAACAGTAGAGCACTTTACAAATGCCACAGAATTTCTGTGAGCCCCATAGAGTAGGGTGCCCCCCCCCCACAGGATGTCCCCCTGGTAATATTCTCCTATTATAAGAGAATGTGTCTTGGTTTTTAATACCAACTTTGAAGGGCGTGGGGTCTTGCTCCAGCAGGCTCCCCAGTTCCTTGAGAATGTGAAGACTCTTGCTCATAGCATAGGGACTTTAGTGATCTTGCCCAGAGCCCCAGGACGTACGTGTGCACAGCACCATGGCCGCACGCCCCGTGCCCGGCCCACTCACCCTGACCGGGAAGCTGCATGTGCCCTTGCGCACCGCGTCCTCATCTGCCTGCCACTGGTGCGGGCGTGATGCCTCTGGCACGTAAGCAGGCTTCCTCCTCCGTAGACTCTGCCGTAACTTGTTCATGGTGCCTGCCCCGTCTGGTGACACAGGACAGTGATGTAGGTCAAGGGCGGAGGGAGGTCAGAAGGAAAATATAGGGTTCAAGGGGAAGGGACACACTGCTCAGGGAGCACAGGGTCAGATATCATGGGAGTGGGGTTACAGGGTCACTGGTCAGAGCACACGGGATCAGCAGCTGAGGGGGTACCCAGAAAGGAAACAACAGAAGGCAGGGAAGTGTGAGAGTTGGGCAATGGGGCATGGAGGTCTGGGGATGTGATATACAAGAGGAATGAGGATCCAAAGGAGGAGAAGTCAAGGCATTGGAGAGCAGGGAGTTAGAGGGTATAGGGGTCAAGGGTTGCAAGATCAGGTTTTAAGGGTATGAGCATCAGGAGATAGAGGGATCAGTGGCACAGGAGTTGGGAGTTATGTGGGTCAGCGTGCAGAAGTCAGGCGTGTGGCTGTGGGAGTCGGGGCTCAGAGGGTCCAGAGCCCAATCTGTGGGTTGTAGGTGTGGGGATAGGGCCTCGTCTCTGTACCTCTGAGACATAGCCCCTCTCTGACAACTGGGTCTGGTCTGAGGCAAGGCCTCTGGGGTGGTGTGCACCTGTGACTGCAGAGGTAGGACTGTGTGTGCCTGGGGTGAGGGTGGAGGTGGCCAGCCATGAGGACAGTCTTCATTGACTAAGCCATCCTGACAGTCCCAGGAGGAGGTTGAGGGGACACCAGGGACTGGGAGCACCAACAGCAGACAGCGGCTCTGTGTGTGTGTGTGTGTGTGTGTAAGCAAGTGTGCAACGGTGTGTTCCAGAATGGTGCCCGTGAGGGTGTCAATATCTGAGCATGCAACTATTGTCTGTGAGTGTGTGCATTTCTGAAGGCTGTATGGAAGGATGCATGTCTGACAGTGGTTGTTTATGAGAGTGTGTCTGTGAATGCTGTCTGTGAGGGGGCGTGGGTCCAAGAACGTGGTTGTCTGTGAGTGTACATCCTGAAGGTTGTTGCTGAAGGACATCAATGTCTGAGAGTGGTTGTGTGTCAGTGCATGCTGAGAGTGCAGTTGTTGAGAACTTGTGTTTCAGTGCATGTTGTCTGTGTGTGTGTCATGTTTGAATTTGCTGCTGTTATCTTCAAAGGGTAGGTCCATGGCCATTGTCTGCGAAGCTGTGTCTCTGTGTGAGTCTATCTACTGTCTTTGATGACTGCTGCCTCTGAGAGTGTGCATCTGTGAGAGTTCTCCACAAGACCGTGTCTATGTCAAGAGTACAGCTGTTGCTGATGAGACTGTGAGGCTGTGGCTGTTGTTTGTGAGAGTGTGTCTGTCAGAGCATGTGGCTGTTATCTTAGAGAGTGTGGGTGCATGAGTATTGTTCTGAGGGTGTGTCTGTACGCAGTGGTGCATCTGTGAGAGTGTGTGTGAACATGAGGTTGTTGTCTTTGAGAGTGTGTTCATGAGTGTTATTTGTGAGGGTGTGGCTGCTGTCTATGAGAGCGCTGAGTATTCTTTGTGAGACTATGTCTGGGTCTGCACAAAAATGTAGCTCTGTGAGAGCCTGGGTCCGTGGGTGCTGTATGTGAGGCTGTGTCTGTCTGAGAAAGTGTGGCTGTTGTCTGTAAAAGTGTGAGTCAGTGTGTGTTGTCTGGGAGACTGTGTGTCTCTTCAGAGTGTATATCTGAGAGTCTGTATCTGGCGGGTACCTGTGGTTGCCTATGTGTGACTGTCTGGGTGTGTCTGGGAATGTGTCTGTATGTTTGTGTGTGTGTATCCATCCATGTGAACATATATGTGTGTCTGTATGTTGGTGTGAGTGAATATCTACTTAAGTATATCTTCAAGTGTGTCTGTCACTGTGTTAAGTGTGTGTGGATCCGAAAGAGATAGTCATCTGTGTGTGTTTGTGGAAGTGTGTCTGAGTGTGTGACAGTTGCGACAGTGACCCTGCATCTGTGATTGTGAGGATGTCAGTGTGTGTGTGTTTGTGTGTGTGATAGTCTAGGGGTGGGTGGCTATGAATGAATACGGCTTTGATGGTCACTGAGTATGCAGGGAAGATGTCTGAGGGAGTCCACTCATGAATGCAATTAAGTTTGTGTGACTGTGGGGACAATCCCTCTAGTTACGTTAGGTAAACCCACCTACCCGCCCTGCCCCTGCTCTGTCTCAAGCTGGTCATTCACCTGGCTCCGTCCTGGAGGTTTCAGGGGGCCCCAGGGCCCCACAAGGGGCTGGGGGCAGATGCCGCTCAGGCCTCCTGGGTCTGTCCTGCCCAAGAGAGGGAAGAAAATTTGAGAAGTAAGTTGGGGGTGGGGCTCAGTCCCCCATGACTCCACCTTTGGACTTCAGCCAACCCCTCCATCTCAGGCTACCTGATGAGAGCCCTAGTTGTCATAGCAACTATTACCAGGGAGATCAGCCACCTGGTTCTAAGGGCCCCAAAATGAGTAGGTGGGGGGGGCAGTTATTGGGGCTGTACTGGATTCAGGAGGCCCTCAATAACCAAGGGGATGGTGTGAGGAGAGAGTGGCCTTGCCCTCTAAACACATGTTCAGAGCAAAACACAGTTGTCACAGCTCTGCACAGTTAAACACAGACATGATCACAGCTACACACCTCAGATCACACAGAACACATAATTACAACCACAGACAACTGCCACTATAAATATCTGGTCACATGTTCGTGTTTACAGACACACAGAGTCTCTATTACAGATATTTGTCCACATGCATGTAGTGTCTCAGCCCACATTGGCCCCACCACAGACACCTGGTCACACCAGCTACGGATATTTGGTCACTTCCATTTTCTCAGCCACACAAAAAGAGCTGGGCTCAGGCACACCCACCAGAGTGGCACGTGTACAATCAGGTGCCACCCAAGATAGCCACATCACAGGCCCACCCAGACAGAATCACACCCAGTCAGAGTTCACCCATTTGGTCACCCAGTCACAAAGTAACATTATCACAGCTACACACAATTGTCACACATATCTCCACTGCTGCACACTGACATCTGGTCGTGGAAGCACACAGATTGACTGACACACATTTGGTCTCATAAAGACCACACACAGCCATGCTTGCACATGGACATCCAACGCCAACTGTATCAGTCACACCAACATACCTTTTTTGGTCACACATTGTCACACCATCATATCTAGTCATAGTTGCTCACATTTGGTCACAGAATCAGTCACACAGTCTTCTGTCACAGTGTCACAGTCACACTTACATGGTCAGTTCTTTCTCTACACACAGCTACACACTGAGATACCTGTGGCTATAGCCCTGTGCATTATAGAGAAACAGACACACATTAGGCATGGCATGCAACCACCCAAAGACAACTATCCCCAAGGATGGCCACCCTCAGACATAGCCATACACATTCTGGAAGTGGTTATGTATGCACAGTCACACAGCATCAGTGTCCACATTACCCAGCCATCTATCACAGTCATAATACCATCACCTAGTGTCCCATATACCCCACCTAGTGTACCATGTCATACCACCACAGAGAAAGTTTCTCTTCATTCAGAGACAAATCACACAGAAAAGCATGTGGCCACACATTATCACAGGTGAACAATGTCACAACCCCACCTACACACATAGAGACGCAGCATGTAGTTTCAATTCCCCACATCACAAGTACACAGCCAGTATTACACCAAGGTCAAGGGTTCAGATCCCCACACCGGCCAACCACCAAAAAACAAACAGACAAGTAGACAGTTGGGTGTATGCACAGAAATGCAGTGACCCAGATGTAGCATTTATAGCTGGGTGTACACAGAAGACATGGCCCCTGACAGAGCCATGGGCACAGATTCAAACACAAGAAGTCCAGCACACACTCAAAATCAGCCACACAGCAACATATAACACACACTCTCACAGACTATGACACAGACACAAGTACATATAGTCACTCAGGGTCACAGACATGCAGGTCAAACACAGGAATATAGAAGCCACAGTCATATACACACCCACACATAGTTGCCTGGCACCAGCACACACAGACACATCCATAGCTTGTCACACACAATTAGATAACCCCTCCTAATAGTTAGTCAGAGTTTCAGACATCAAGTCAAATATACAACCCAAATCACACATATGAGATTATAAATATACACAATCACTCAGTATCACACACACAGCTAGATCTAGTCATTTATGCAACCCCAGTCACACACACAGACATGGCTATGAACACACAACACTGTCACACGCACTGCCATCACACAACCCCAGTCACATAAGCACAACATGACTTCAGATAGGATGGCAGTCACACACTCACAGTTGCACAGAGTTGTATGTCACACATGTATATAAAATTGGTTATAGATACAACCACAAACATTCTCAGTCATTGGAAGAGTCACACATGGACATGAAGTCATAGACAGAACTCCACTTACACACACAGTCACAACTCCACCCACATCTTCAGTCAGTCACACACATGCCCAACCCTAGACTCAACACACATACTGTGACATACCCAGTTATAGTTACCAAGGCACACAAACACAGGGTCACAAAAGACATAATCACAGACACAACCACACAGTCACAACCATGCACACACTCAAACAGATAGATTAAAACATGCAGGATTCTTAGTGAGCAGCTGTTATACACACATACACAGTCACACAAATACACAGACACAATCATAGAAATACAGCGCAGGATTCCTCACAGTCTCCAGCTGCAGCGCATGCACACACACACGGCCACAGTCACAAACATGGGGTCACACGCCTAGCCATCTACCCACCGCTTGTTTTCCCCTCTTCTCCCCAGGTACCACACACAAAGCCGCTGTCACCGCAGAGTCCACAGACACAGACGGGGCTGCACCCGGTCCCTAAGGAGCCACCCCCAGCCAAGCCTGAATCCTGGAGCCTGGGGGGCCAGGTCCGGGAGGGGGAGGTGGCGCATTGTCTACGGGTGGGGACTCTCTTGGACAGCTGGGCAGCCCTAGGGACAAAGCGGGTGGCCTAGGAGACCTCTGCCCTGGAACCTTAGACCAAGCATGGTGGTGGGGGGGGGGTGTTGGAGGTTGCCTTAAATTACCCTTATTCTATTCAAGCTGGAGTGTGATAAGGTGGGGTGGACTCCCAGGCACGTACCTTCTTTTGAGAGGGGGTTGTGCCTGGGACACCGCCCAAGGGCTGGGGGTTCGGGCCGGGGGGCAAGTGTGATGCTGTCCCCAGGACGCTTCTGGGTCCTGGGGGCACCCTGTGCCTTGAATCCTCCCAGGCCTTGGCTCGGTGGGGAAACTGTACCCAGCGAACCCATCGTCAAGACCTTGCCTAGGGGGTTGTGCTAAGAGACCTTCTCAGGCAGGGAATGGTAAGGATTGTGTCTGGAATCACCTCCCGGAGGCCTTGGCTTGATATGGGGGCTGTGTACCCCATCCCCCAAACCTTTTCTAAGGAGTTGTACCTAGAATCTCTGTACCCCGTCCTTGATTTTTTTTTTTGCGGGGGTGGAGGGGCTCTGCGTCCAGGATCCTATCTCCAGGGCCTTGCCAAGAGATGGCCTGTGCCCGAGACCCCCGTCTCCCGGGCTTTGGCTTGGTGGGGGCCAGTTCTTGGACCCCCACCCAGGACGACCCTCTCCAGCCTTGGCACCCTCTTTCCATCCGGGCGCCGCGGCCGCCTCCCACCCTCCGCCCC
>NW_007751578.1:8839-9255 GCF_000696425.1 Galeopterus variegatus | reverse complement strand
GTAAGGAGGTTCCTCAGAGAACTAAAAATAGATCTACCTTATGACTCATTTATCCACCTCTGGGTATATACCCAAAGGAAATGAAATCAATATATCAAAAACACACCTGCACTCCTGTGTTCATCTCAGCATTTTTAACAATAGCCAAGAGATGGAATCAACCTAAATGTCCATCAATGGAGGAATGGTTTAAAATGCTTGGTATATATACACAATATAATACTATTCAGCTATAAAAAAAAATAGTGTCCTATCATTTGCAGCAACATTGATGGAAATGAAAACCATCCTATTAAGTGAAGTAAGCCAGGCACAGAATGACAGATACTGCATGATGTCATTCATATGTGGAATCAAAAAAAAAAAAAAGTTGTTCTCATAGATGAAGAAAGTAAATAATGGTTACCAGAGGCCGG
>NW_007751578.1:4527-7524 GCF_000696425.1 Galeopterus variegatus | reverse complement strand
AGATTACCAGGACACTCACTTCCTCAGGGATGGACTAAATGGCTGGTACATCGATTACAAATATGTCCGGATTTTACATTAAGTAATAAAGATTTCTTTTTTCAATTCCAATTTCCATAAAGTTTTTGAAGTCCCTTCACACATGTGAAATAATGAATATTAACTTTTTCTCCTAGGGTTACATAAAGCAACTGGGAAGAAATTAGGATATATGTACTATCACTTGTGTTTTGGTGTAAGAAAGCCAGATCTTTTGTCATAGTAAAAAACAATAATTTAACTATTTCAATTACTGCATGATTCTCTAGTTGTGAACCCCAGGATTCTTAGAATGCATTTGTTCAATGTCAGAATTCACACAATGTTAGAATCTAGTAGAAAATAAATATCCTATGTATACTAATTAATTGATACATACACTAAGTATGTGCAAACATGACTGTATACATATCTAGGAACTCACATTGTAACAAGAGCAAGTGAATTACAATAGAAAACTGAGGTTTAAACATCCTGGGGTTTGGGGATACAAAACAACAAGGCACCTAGGACAGCACCAAGAGGTGGGAGTGGTCCAGTCAAAGCAAAAGTGGACCAGTCAAGAGAAAAAGTCATGGCAACAGTTTTTTGAGATGTTCAAGGGATTTTGCTTGTTGACTTTCTGGAGGGCCAAAGAATGGTAATGTATGCTTATTATGAAAGTGTTTTGAGACAGAGAGCTGAAGCTTTAGTTTTTCAGAAAACTTTCACCAGTGAGTCCTTCTCTACCATAATGCTCATGCTCATTCCTTTCTCAAACAACAGAAATTTTGCAAGAGTTTCAATAGGTAATCATTATGCATCCACTGTACAGTCCTGATTTGACTCCTTCTGACTTCTTTTTGTTTCCAATTCTTAAAAGAAAACTAAAGGGCACCCGTTTTTCATCTGTTAATAATGTAGAAAAGACTACATTGACATGGTTAGATTACCAGGACACTCACTTCCTCAGGGATGGACTAAATGGCTGGTACATCGATTACAAAAATGTCTGGATTTTACATTAAGTAATAAAGATTTTTTTTTTCAATTCCAATTTCCATAAACTTTTTGAAGTCCCTTCACACATGTGAAATAATGAATATTAACTTTTTCTCCTAGGGTTACATAAAGCAACTGGGAAGAAATTAGGATATATGTACTATCACTTGTGTTTTGGTGTAAGAAAGCCAGATCTTTTGTCATAGTAAAAAACAATAATTTAACTATTTCAATTACTGCATGATTCTCTAGTTGTGAACCCCAGGATTCTTAGAATGCATTTGTTCAATGTCAGAATTCACACAATGTTAGAATCTAGTAGAAAATAAATATCCTATGTATACTAATTAATTGATACATACACTAAGTATGTGCAAACATGACTGTATACATATCTAGGAACTCACATTGTAACAAGAGCAAGTGAATTACAATAGAAAACTGAGGTTTAAACATCCTGGGGTTTGGGGATACAAAACAACAAGGTACCTAGTTTGGCTTGGAAAAGGCCTGGGAAATGATCAGGAATGTTTTTTTTTTTTTTTCTGAAGATAGGTGTAATGGTGATTACTCCAAGATGACTAACAGTAAGTAGGCCATGGAAAAAGTTGGAAAATAAATTTTAATGTAAAGGGAAAGCTCAAAGTAAAAGGCAGAAAGAACAAATTATTGGGATATAAATTATGAAGCAGAAATAACTATGAAATGAGTCTAGAGAAAGATTCAAGGGCTAGAAGATGAACGATCCTAATACCATCAAGAAATTTCTCGCAAATCACTTTACAGTCCAGCGCAGGTCAATTATGGAAAATGTTCCCTGTGTACTTTAAAATACTGTATTAAATATAATGATATTAGTGTATTGATTTGGTCCTATTTATTATGTTGTCTTAAGGTTTGGTCTGTTTTTGTTTGTGTTGCTTTGTTTTGTTTTTCTTGCACTGCCTCAGTGCATTTGTGCTGATAAAATAAAGTACCTAATACTGGGTAATTTATAAATAACAAAAATGTATTCCTGACAGTTCTAAAGGCTAGAAAGTTCAAGATCAAGTCATCACAGATTTAGTGTCTGGGAAGTGCTCTGTCTGCTTCACAGGGTGGAAGGGGGAAATAAGCTCCCTTGCATCTATTTTATAAAAGCAATAATCCCATTCATGAGTGCTTTGTACTCATGAACTAATCACTTCCTAAAGGCACCACCTCTTACTTGTATTGCACTGGGGTTTGGGTGTCAACATATGAATTGGCGGATTGGGGGCACCAACATGCAGACCATGGTATTCACTTTAGCACAATGTACTTAAGTATGCTTTGTAAAGTATGCCATAAGTATACATTGTGGCTCAACATCTTACAGAATTTTATAAGACTTCAAACATTAATACTGAGACTTAAAAAACAAACAAACAAAAACTCTCCTTTTGGTAATTCAATAATATGTACTTTAGACACTTTCTTCTTTGTGAAAATGTCTATATCACCCAAAGCGATCTACAGATTCAATGCAATCTCCATAAAAATACCAATGACATTCCTCACAGAAATGGAAAAAACAATCGTAACATTCACATGGAACAATAATAGACCCTGAATAGCCAAAGGAATCTTGAGCAAAAAAAAATAAATCTGGAGGCATAACACTATCTGACTTCAAATTATACTACAAACCTATAGTAACCAAAACAGCATGGCACTGGAATAAAAATAGACACTTCGATCAGTGGAGCAGAATAGAAAATGCAGAAATCATCTCTCACATTTACAGCCATCAAAGGCAACTAAAAAACATGTTGAGGAAAAAACTGTTTCTTCATTAAGTGGTGCTGGGAAAATTGGATATCTGTATGCAGAAGAATGAAACTAGCCATGCACCTCTCACCATATACTAAAATCAACTCAAAATGGATTAAAGACTTAAGTATAAATCCTAAAACTGTAAAATTACTAAAGGAAAATATAAGTGAAATACTTTGGAAG
>NW_007751578.1:2481-3092 GCF_000696425.1 Galeopterus variegatus | reverse complement strand
TCATCAGAGCAATGCAAATTAAAGCCACAATGAGATATCACCTCACCCCATTTGACTGACTATAACAAAAAAGACAGAGAACAACAAAAGCTGGTGAGGATATAGAGAGAAAGGAATGCTCCTAAACTGCTGATGGACTGTAAATTAGTATAACCACTATGGAAAACAGTATGGAAGTTTCTCTAACAATTACAGATAGATCTTCTACATGATCCAGCAATCTCACTTTGGGGTACATACCCAAAGGAATGGAAATCATTATGTTGAAGGTATACAAGCACTCCCATGTTTGTTGCAGCTCTGTTCACAATATCCAAGACATGGAACCAACGTAAATGTGCATTGATGGATGATTGGATAAAGAAAATGTATATGTAGGACCATCTGCCCTGCAGCACCAGTGTGCTACTGAGCAGGTAGGTCTCACCACTGACAGACCCCATTCTCAGCCTGGCCGAATGTGCACTGACCAGAGAGGTGACTCCATGTAGAGGCCCGAGACCCATGGAGACCACAAGCCCCTCAGCACTAGCGGGCAACTGAGAAGGCACCTAGGAAGCCATCCCAAATTGGCAGCCCCAGCAGGATCCTAACCAGACAATAGTGTTGAA
>NW_007751578.1:0-1132 GCF_000696425.1 Galeopterus variegatus | reverse complement strand
GACACTAAATGAGATAAAAGAAAACTCAGCTAGACAACACGATGAAACAAGGTAAAGTAAACGGGACCTGAAAGAAAAAATGTACAAGGAAATCAATTCCCTGAATAAGAATGTAGCAGAGCTTGCCAAGCTGAAGAATTAATTCAACGAAATAAAAAACAAAACAGAGAGTTTAAGCAGAAGGCTTGCAGAAGCAGAAGAGAGAACTTCTGACCTTGAAGATGGGCCGTTTGAAATAACAAAGGCAGACAAAAAAAGAAAGAAAGAAAGAAAAAGAAAAAAGAATTAAAAACATTGATGAAAATCGAAGAGAGATATCAGACAACATTAAGCACTCAAATATCCAAGTCACCGGTATTCCAGAAGGGGAGGAAAAGGAGATTGCATTGAAAACATATTGAACAAAATAGTAGCAGAAATTTTCCTGGGTATAGGAAAAGGCACAGACCTTCGGATTCAGGAAGCTCAAAGATCCCCAACTGTATTCAACCCAAAAAGGTCTTCTCCAAGACATGTTATAGTCAAATTGGCAAAATACAAGGACAAAGAGAGAATCTTAAAAGCTGCAAGAAAGAAGCATCAAATCACCTATAAGGGAGCCCCAATCAGCCTAACATCAGACTTTTCATCACAAGCCCTAAAAGCCAAAAAGGAATGGGATGATATATTCAAAATCCTAAAAGGCAGATATTGCCAGCCAGGAATACTCTACCCCACAAGGCTATCCTTCCGAAATGAAGGGCAAATAGTATATTTCTCAGACAGACAACAACTGCAGGAGTTCACTACCACACAATCACCCTTACGAGAAATTCTCAAGGGAGTACTGAGTTTGGTATCTGAAAAATAACCACCACTGCCACAAAAACTCAAGAAAAATAAAAACCCACTAGTAAAATAAAAATGCCAACAATGAAGAAACAAACAAAAGAAAGTTTATCTACAACCCAAGAACCCAACAAATACAGAAGACAAATAGTAAATCAGAAAGAAAGTAACAAAAGGCACTTTAGACATCCCAACAAAAATCAATAAAATGCTAGGAGTAAATTGACACTTTTCAAAAACACTTCTTAATGTAAAAGGATTAAATTTCCCAATCAAAAGACACAGACTGGCTGACTGGATTAAA
>NW_007751577.1:6849-9256 GCF_000696425.1 Galeopterus variegatus | reverse complement strand
ACGACAAAGCCCGGGGGCCAGATTTAGAAGGAATAATTGAATATAAGACATTTGAAGTGATGATAGAATTGGTGAAAGAGTCTAGTAGACAGCTGGCTATATGTGTTTGAAGCTGAAGAGTGAGGTCTATGCCGAGACATCCTTCATATAAAGACAGCTATATTGTGCTGTAGTTTGTATAGAGTCATAAAGAGATGTTATCATGTAAATGTAATTGTGGAACTGGACTGTGTTGTGTGGAATTAAAACAGTGTCTCAGATAATGTCTCCTCCCCTGCCAGTCCTTGTCCACTCATAACAAGAAGGGGATTTGGTATCATGGCAGAGAGTGGAGGGTCCCACACTGGAATCCACAGCCAGATGCCAATTGTCCCACTTTAAGAGCACTGACACTTGTATTAGAATCTGAGGTGTAGTTGTCAGTCTCTCTGTTCAAACTCTCTTCTTCTTCATCTGAATTCTGGGCATGATTACTACAACAGTTCTTGGACCTGACTCACCCAGGCCCTCAGCCCAGGCCTTTATCTATGGGCACTGACCCTTGGTTCACCTCTGCACCTCACCTGCTCATCCAATATGTCCTGCTACTCCAGACAGAGTTCAGAATTCCTCTAGTGGAATCTTGCCTCCCACCCACCTCCATTGTGACTGTGCCTGTACCCTGCCCTCACAATGGTGTAACAGGGCCCCGGCACTACAGGCTCTCAGTATCAAGACAGAAGCAACCAAGCAAAAGCCACATCTGGACAGGCTTTAGATCCTAAGAGACTATGGGTAAGACAAGAACACCGAGTCTGAGGCACATAATTGTGGATTGTGATCCTGGCCAGAGTCAAAAACCAGAGGACACCAACTCTTTCTCATAGTTATGTCTGGAATACTGGGTCTCTCTTGCTTCCTGAAGGAATTTGCTCATTCACTTATTCAGTCTGGCAGTATATATTCTCTAAGCAGGTATTTTGTGCCAATCTCTGTGCTACGATTAGAGATATGGATGAAAAGATAGGCCCCTACCTTGAGGAACTGATACACTAATGGAAACATGAGTGAACAGTCCATTATAATGCACTATACTGTGATAGAATTAGCACGAGGAGCTATGGAAAGCAAAAGAGGGGCCCAAACAGACAGGTGAAGGCTGGGACTTTTTGGTGGAGGGGACATTTCAGTTGAGCCTTTAAGTGAGAATAAGAGCCCTAGAGCTAAAGGTCCCACTCCAAGGAGGCTCACACAGGATTCTTGGCTAGAAGTTGAGGTACTCTCAGCACTCAGGAAGGATGTGAAAATCTGAGTGGGAGGTGCTGTCTGGTTCTCCTCTCACATTTAGGCAGCACCGCCCTTGCCTCGTGGTGAGACTGGCCGTGAAGCCAGACCATTTCAGATCCCACTACTGAACACAGGCTCTCAAGGGTTGTGGCCTCTCCCTAGTGCCTCCTCTCAGGGGTACTGAGCCTCACCTTCCTTTCCATGTCTCCCTTCTTAGCCTCACAACTTATTACTTTTGGTCTTTACCACCCATGACTTTGGACCTACCTCTTTCTCCCAACCCTTGGCCATAGGCAGCCCTTCGTAGGTTCAATAACACCAGAAACACAGAAGGAAAGTATAAAGGTACCACCCTGGAGAAGTGAGGGGAAGCCTTCCTCCTATGTCCTGGCACCAGGGCTGCCCAACCTCCTCCTCCTCTTCAGGTACCTTCAATAACTATGCTCCTTAGGAGCCAATCCCCATCATCTACTGTATGCCTAGCCAATCATCTTCCCTCACCGCAGACACTTCAAGGAAACAAGCAAAGTTGAGCTTTAATGTGGTGAGGGGAGGAAATGAGAATCCCAACAGAGAACTCAGCAAGACTCATGTTCATCTTCAAACAAAAGTTCATCTATAATCTCCCTGCTCAGAAATTGAAGACTATCTTTAGTCTCTCTGACAGTCTGACAGAGATGGAGTGTGGATCCTGGGGTGGGAAAAGAACTGCAGACATTTGTGGGGTGATGAGAAAACCTTGAGGAAAAAAGTCTAAAGGGGTAGAGGTGAGGACTCATGGGAGGAGATAAATTCACCTGGGTGGGATAGGTGAGAATACCTTGGGGGAGCTTAGGACTTTTTTCCTTCTCACTTTTCCTTATTACTCAATCCCTCCACACCTAGGTCTCTACATCGGCTGGCGCTGCCCCCATTACCTATGGGACTGTTTCCGGATTGGGAATGAGTCCAAGTGCTTTTGTGGTCACTTGCTGAGAGAGCACCAGGTCATCTCAGGTAGGGGACAACTGACCAGACCATCGAGTGTGGAGGGATAACTGTACTCCGTCATGTCTTGGGACATATGACAAAAAGTGTGTGTGTGTGTGTGTGTGTGTGTGTGTGTGTGTACATGGGAGGGTGGTAAGCACGGGAAGGCCAA
>NW_007751577.1:0-6587 GCF_000696425.1 Galeopterus variegatus | reverse complement strand
ATGCTTTTGTGGTCACTTGCTGAGAGAGCACCAGGTCATCTCAGGTAGGGGACAACTGACCAGACCATTGAGTGTGGAGGGATAACTGTACTCCGTCATGTCTTGGGACATATGACAAAAAGTGTGTGTGTGTGTGTGTGTGTGTGTGTGTACATGGGAGGGTGGTAAGCACGGGAAGGCCAAGCCCTATCGGGTGCTGGTCTAACCCCACCATCCATCCCCATTCCCATAGACATATCCGTACCCTGCCATGTGAGCCAGTGCCGCTGCCTCATGTTCTGCTTTATCCCATCACGCCCAGAGGAGGTGGGTGAATTCTGGCTCAAGAGACGGGCCACCTTCGACCCCAAGGCCTGGAGAGCCCAATGTCGCTGCAAACACAGCCATGAAGACCATGCAGCCACTGGGTCCCATCCCTGCAAGCATCATGGTACCTTCTAGGGCAAGGGGAGAATAGGGGAAGGGGAGGAGTGGGGATAGGATACAAATAGTTTGGGGATGAGGATGGGGAGCTGGTAGGAGACTTGGGCATGTGATTGGTAAGGAAGACGTGAGCATGTAGTCAGCCCATCGGGATGACCCAGTTACCCGTACTGTTTTGGGCTGCCTTTTGCTCCAGGCTGTTGCTGCAACTGTTTTGAGTCTAATTTCCTCTGTGCGGCCTGTGACCGGTGCTGGGAGGAACATGAGACTTTCTTTGAGACCAGGGAGACCCGGCGACGAGGAGGAAGGCCTCAAGGTGAGGGAGCAACCTGGGACCATTCCAGGGTCTGTAGTCAGAAGACCAGGCAAGAAGGCACTTCCCCCTCAACCATCCTCTCCAGGACTACCAACTCCCTCACCGTCACCACCACCCCTCATGTCCCATGCCTGCACTGGTTTTCACCCCCAGGAGCAGACTATGTGCCTTTTGCAGAGATGCCTGTCCTCCAAGAAGCCACACTCAACAACTCTGATTTCGTGGCCCTACAGATGCACGGGCCCTCTGGCCATCCCAGGTCCCATCTTAGTCCCCCTGGGCTCCCTGGCCCATGCATCCTCCACCCTGACCCCACATCTGACCCCCGAACCTAACCCTTTCACCTTTGCTCTTCCCTCCTCCAGGGACAGACACTGTCAACAACTGGCGCAGGCCTTTGTGAGCCTGGCCCAGATCAGCAGTAAAGCAGAAGTCACAGAAATCTGACCTGGCTCTGTATGGGGTGGGTAGAGCCCCGCCCAGGGACAGACACCCTAAGACCTCAGAGTCAGCACCTACTGGGGGCAGGACAGAGGCTGGATCCAGCTATCTGTCTCCATCACGCTCACTTTCAAGCTGCTGGCTCTGATATCAGAAGGAGAGTAACTTCAAGGAAGCCAAGGAGGGAGGAAATTTCAAGGACAGAGTGAGCAGTGATGTTAGATGCAGCTGTGGCTCCAGTAAGATAAAGACTGAAAGACATTAGACTTTGCAATTGGAAGGTCTTTGGGGACTGCAGAGAGTGCAGTTTCACACTAGTGCAGTGGAAGCAGAAGCCAAACAGCAGTCAGTTTGAAGGAGTCTCTTCAAGAAGCTTGGATGAAAAGCACAGAGGAGAAGTCAGACAATATCTGGAGGGAAATGTGGAGTCAAGGAAGCACTTTTTAGGAAGGAAAAGAGGAAGAGGCCAGGAGAAAAAAAGACCTTGAAAGATACAGGAGAGAGAGAGAGGAGAGATGTCTGGTGAGATGAGATCCCAGAGATGGAGGGAGGGGATGAGATCAAGGCAAAGGTGAAGGGAGGACAGGAGAAACACCACTTCCTAAGACCAAGAGGATGGAAGAAAGGATGGGGCCTCCACTGAGCTTCAGGGAACAGGATCTTGTGGAAGTTCCCTTCTGATAGCTTCTGTATTCCCTGTGAAGCAGGAGATAAGGACAACTGCTGGTGGGGAAGAAAAGGGATAAGAGTGGGGAGAAGGAGATAGGAAGAGAAAGGTGAAGGTTTGGGAAGACTTATGTGGGGAATTGGAGAAAAACCTAATCAGTGAGTAGTATAAGATTCAGATACAGTTGGAAGCGAGAACCTGGTTAGAGAAGCAGAGAAGCAAAATATTTAGATTAATGGGTGGAGATGGGTAGGTGTCAAGGAAGATAATCAGGAAAATAAGGCAAAAGAAGAAGGCATGAGGAGGAGGAGAGAGTAGACCACACAAACAGGGAAAGAAAGCAAAGCCAGGAAGCAATCGACAGACTGAAAAAAGAGCAGTCAAAGAAATAGAAGTCTCTAATGACATCCAGTAGCAGATGTAATGACAGGGACTGAAGTATAGGAGACAGCAGTCAGAGTCTACAGAGCTTTGCAGCTTTCAAATGAGAGCAGCTGCAGGTGAAAACAAGTGCATGCAGTAGAGAAGACTGTAGGCCAGGGGTCAAAATCAGTGAATGTGGAGAGTGACTAGAACATCCATAGATGATTCTTATGAGAGTAGGAGATTCTGACTCTAATAGGCTCTGTGACCACAGGCAAGTCACTCTCCCTCTTCGGGCTGCAGTTTCTGGATCCGTAAAACAGGAATAACCTCTGTGTTGCCTGCTCTCTATGAAAACCCAAGGAAATACCAGTTTCAAGGTGCTTTATACTCACCAACTCCTCCCAACTGGTTTCCTTCCTCCTCCTAAATCCCAGCTGCACTTATCTCTTGCCTTCACCAGGGTAGCTCTAGGGTCTCCCAGTATCCTGGAGTTCACCACAGAGAACTGCAGCCTCTGGGGCACAGAGAAGAGGCCATTCTACATCTCCTCACATTTAGGGAGGCCATCTGTCCTCCAAAGGAAGGAATGCAGCCTGGACTGCTAAGACCCTTGAGGAAAATCGCAGGATTAGATGTCTGCCCTTTGGAGGAGAAAACACTTTCTAATAACAATATAGCTATCCAAAAGAAATTGTATTATCTTTGGAAGTAAAGAGTTCCTCAATACTGGTTATATGAGCCATGATAACCAATCACAATTAATTCAACTGATAGTCAACAACAGAGGAAGGGTTACTATGATAAATTCATTCAAGGAAATATTACACAACCATTACAAAGTATATTTACATAGACTATGTAATAATATGAAAAACTGTAAGCGGGAGAATAATATAATATACAATACATATTATAACATATTATGAATGTTATTATTTAACAACTATTGAGCACCTATATGTGTCACACCATGTGCTAAACTAAAAATACAGTGGTAACTTGTCCTATGTGTTAAAGGTCAGACTAAAACTTACTTGGTGTGTCTGAGTATATCAGTATTTTGTAACCTCATGTTTCTCATGTCAAAAATATGTAGTCCAGCAAAGCAAACCCGACACCAAAAGTGCCAGGCACCGAGCTAACGGTACCACACACCTTTCTGATGGGAAAAGAAAATTGGATAAATACTCCTTTGCTTATTAACAACACGACAAAGACAGGATGCTCCCATCCCCGCCTGTTGCAAAAATCGCTCTGAAAACTGGAGTGAATGTGTTAACAAGAACATAAAATTAAGGAGGGATTGCCCTTGGACGAGTAAGTTAAAATCCTTAACATGCTGGAGGAACTGAACTGCCTTTGTGGAGAAAATGTTGGGTATCGACCCCACCACTTGGAAAAACGACCCTGTTCCAGATCACCTTTAGCCCGCCCGGGTGCGTCCCGGAGCCAGTAAGCGCCCAGTGCCCTCAGAAGCCCGCCCGCCGCCTGGCCAGCGCGGTGGAAGGGTCCGAAGTATTTAGTTAGTATTTAGTCTTTCGCGCAGCAGGTGACCGAGCCTTGGCCGCTTCCAGCCCACCAGTAGCGCCCAGAGCTGAATAGGACGAGCCAAAGACGTAAAAGCCCCACCGAGTCGGGAGCCGCAGCCTAAGCCGGGCCAGTGTCGTGCACCAGGTCCCGCCAGGAGAAGATCCCGCCTGTAGCTCCCGTAGCCCTTCCCGTGGAGTGAAGTTTATCTCCCAGCGAAACTAGTTAGGGGATCCAATGGGAAAGGAACCTGCACCCTGACTAGACGACGAAGCCAACGGGGAGGAAAACTGGCCCTGAGTTGGCAGAAGCCGCCAATGGGATGAAAGGTCCCGCCTCTAAAGTGGCGGCGGATCCAATGCGGTGAATAATTCCCAGGAGCGCGCTCCAATGGGATGGCAGGGCTCGTCCCGGCCACCGACTGAGCCAATGGCCGCCGCTCGCCCGCTGCCCGACAGCCCGCAGAGCCGAGCGCCGACCCCGGGGAGAGGTTCCCGCGGCTCCGGGAAGATGGCGGCGGCCGTGGTGCTGGTCGCCGGGTTGTGGGCGGCGCGCAGAGCCGTCGCAGCTGCGGGGTCACGGGGGGCGCAGGTGAGAAGTGGCCGCGGGGACGAAGAGGGGGTCCCCACGGGCTCTGACGCCCTCCGGGGCCGGGGACCGCGTTCCTCCCAGCTCCCTGCAGCCTCGCGGGGGCCGGAGTCGGAGTGCCCGCCTGTGGCCGCTGCGCTTCCCGAGGAGCAAGCCCCGGGGTAGTGCGTTGAGGTCTGACTGGTGGCCGCAGAAGAAGTGAACGAAAGACGACCGCCGCCTTGCCCAGGCCCGGGCGCCGAGGTCAGGACAGGGTCACTGCAGCGGCGGCTGCCTGCGCCTGCTCCGGGCAGCCACCTCAGTGCCCCCTGCAGGAAGTGTGTGCGGTCTCTTCTCGGAGCCTGTCCTCTGCCCCCTCTGGCCTTTTAATAAGCACTGCTGCACTGTTAACGTCTCCTCTTCCCCACTTGCCAGAAGTGACTCAGGGGTCAGAGAAGGCTAATTCATCCCGTCCCTTTCTCCCCCAATGTGACATACTGACTTCAGCCTTCTCTAGCCCCTGGGTAACTGGGACTTCTGTATCCCCAATCCCCTGAAGCTGGGGGAGCTGAGTTCCTTTCCTGAACTCTTCCCTCCACTGATTGAAGGGACAGGGGTTAAAATCCACAGTAAGAAGTCGGATGTGACACCCACACGAGGGATCAACTCGTGTCAAACAGGGCAATTGCATTAAAACCTAAATAAAACAGGTAACGAGACTTAAAGATCAGAAAATGAGTAATGGAAATAAATGGAGACAGATTAACAAGGTTAGAGTAAACAGAAAGAGCTTCAAGCCATTTTAAGAGATGATATAAACCACACATTTACTGGAGGTTTGAAGCCAAAAGATTTATTTGAGGTAATTCAGTGGTAAAATAGGAACTGAGACCTAAATCTCCCATCTCTCATTCTGGATCCTGTCCCCTGAACAGCACTAGACTTCATAGACACATTAGCGGGAATCAACTGCACTGCTGAATCCTGCATGGTAATATTGCCTGTTATTTAACCAGTCCCAGCACCGTCTGGCCCTACTCTTTGCTGCTGATGCTCTGAAATTCAGGAACTTTTCCCTTGGGTGGGAACGACTAAAAGGTTCTTAGGACAAAGTTATGAACTATCAGAGCCCAGCTTCTGCCAGCCCCAACTGAGTACATGGGAGAGGGATTGCCAACTGCTTCCCTTGGGTGTGTCTGACCCACATTCAGGTTCGAGGAGTTGCAGGTGTGACTGATGGGAATGAAGTGGCCAAGGCCCAGCAGGCAGCTCCTGGTGGAGCAGCTCGAACCATCTTCTCCCGGATCCTGGACCGAAGCCTCCCAGCTGACATTCTATTTGAGGACCAGCAGGTGTAGTGCCCTTAGTACCCATCCCCTTAGGAATTTCATAGATGCCATCAGCCTGTGGAAGTAACATGGTAGCCTCTGGCCTGTTCCTGCTCCCAGTGCCTCGTGTTCCGTGATGTGGCCCCTCAGGCTCCTGTGCATTTCCTGGTCATTCCTAAGAAGCCCATTCCTCGGATTAGCCAGGCTGAAGAAGAAGACCAGCAGGTGGGAAGAACAGAGCTTTAGCTGGATTCAGGTAGAGGTTTTACTCCCTGTGAATGAAGCCACATATGTCTTTCCCCTCTCCCTATAGCTTCTAGGACACCTACTCCTTGTGGCCAAAAAGGTAGCAAAGGCTGAGGGCCTAAGAGATGGATATCGACTTGGTGAGTGACATTTGGCCCTTGGGCCCCTCACCTATGAATTCTCATTCTTAATCCTCACTATGATCTTCATTCCCTGACCTTTCCCATGATCCTGACCCCTAACCCCAAGCTCTATTTCAGTAATCAACGATGGCAAGCTTGGCGCACAGTCTGTATATCACCTGCACATTCACGTACTTGGGGGCCGACAGCTTCAGTGGCCCCCAGGTTGAACCTGCCAACTGACCAAGGACCCCGGACCTGGATGATTGGATGGGGAAGGGAAAAGGAACCCTGTGATGATAATAAATCTGCTCTGTCTCAATTCTGCATCCCTGTCTTAAATATATAAAGATTTATACCACAAAGAGGAAAGAAAACTGATTCTGGGCTACCATCCCTCTTGCTTGTAGTTTGAGTAAGAGATACTTGAGGAGGCCCATCCTGTGGTTAAAGGAGCACTTGCCTGCAGATCTGTGAGTCCTCACGACTAGTCGTCCACCCCAGGTCAAGCTTCTAGAAAAGTAGTAGGAATAAGCCTGAATGAGTAGGAAGAGACAGAAACCAGGTCTAAGACTTGCTCAATC
>NW_007751576.1:0-9256 GCF_000696425.1 Galeopterus variegatus | reverse complement strand
TTTTTTTGTAGACATTCTTTACCGGGTTGAAGTTTGTCTATTACTAATATGCTGCAAGTTTTTATCATGAAAGACCATTGCCTTTAAAATTAGAGTAGCCATTCTACATTTAATTAACCTTAGGACAACTAGGTTAGCTCTTTTTCCATTTAGGGGCTTTGGGTTTTTTTGGTTTTTTCCCTGTGGACATATCCTTGTGATTCTGGTAAAGAAGAATTAGGTAGAAGCCATTAGGAAAAACTACATGCTCAGAACAAAGAGGAGGAAATAATGAGAAGCAGAAGCTGAGACCATGCTATGATGTAGAAACTGGCAAGTGTTTTGACATTGGTAAGGGAAAAAAATATAAGTGACTTAACAGTAGTATGTATTTGTGATGATAAAAGGAGAGAGAGCAGGTTGGCAACCAGAAGTATGCAGAAGATTACAGATTTCCAATTTTAAAAAATGTGAATGAAAGCATTTTACTCTATAAATGGAGACAATTGCTTTATATTCCAAAGATACTATAAAAGAAGAAATATAAACATTTGAGTTCAGTATGGTTGCAAATTGAGGTTAGGAGAAGACCTTGTATAGCGAAAGGGAGGTGGGGGTAACAGTGTCCTGCTCATATCCTCCTAGCCCTATTATTTTAGTTCCATCAAGTAGAATTCCAACTGCTGGCATCTGCATCTTTTTCTTCAGGGCTAATGTAAAAATACTCCAATTCCCAAAGTCTTTGGGTGAATAACTCTCAGGCATATGTTCTATCCTGACTTCTAGGATTCTCAGCTCATCTTAGCAAATGGCTTGATAGCACACACTCCACTGGCTGCCCGCTTTTCCTTGTCTCACTTCCCCACTTCCCCAATCATGTTTTTGGGGATCAAGTGTAACTTAAACTATTTGTACTGAAATGCTTATATCAGGGTCAGTTTCTGGGGGAGCCCGAGCTAAGACCATTGTTGGTTACATGTTTATTCGGGATCCCCTATCCCCTCTGGTCACTGTTGCCTTCCTTTTTCAGGGCTTTCCTGTAACTTCTCCCTTTATTTGGCCTGAGACATACTACTCTCATCCTACAGGTGCCAGGTCACTGCAGCCAGAGAAAAAGACCTGGTAAAATCTTTCATAATGCAGATGAAGTTAGTTAGATGTGGTGTTAACTATCCCAGATGTGTTTACATTTTAAAGAGGATCATTGGGGAAAGAATTCAAAGTGCATGTGTAGCTGTGAAGTCTCAGTACTGTACCACATGAATGGAGGGGGAGATTATTTTGAGCAGGCCTTCTCACTTTCATTGCTTCTTACTCTGGTACTCCTTGGACCATTTGGAGGAAGAAGATCAGGTGAACTAGTCACTCTTTAATGACAAGCCAAATGTAGAAATTAGGTGGAAGGGCAATAGGAGGGGAGTTTAAAGGAAAGCCAAGGAATTTTATGTAAAGTAGCAAAAAGAATAAAAGAGCATATTCATTGATTCTAAGAGACCTTTTCCCCACATTTTAACATCTCTGAAATCAGAATGCATCTTACAATCAATAATGCCTCTTAATTGCTGTTGTCATGTGACAATCACAATGGTGTTGTTAGTGACTATGATGTGGAACTGGGTCATAGCTATTCATGTCACTTCAGTTGCGTTATGTGCACTGTTGTTACAACACATGTTGAGTTTAACTGCTGTTTAAAATGTCATCAAAATATAACACTATGATTTAGGATTGAAACAAATAGTTATCATGTATGCAGAACGGGAAGGAAACAAATCAGCAAGGTACGAATTTGCTATTCATTAAGAAAATATTTGTCACTGGATGGATGACCCTAAATTTCATATTTTCTTAGAAAGCAGCAATAAAGCGTTTTACCGGATGTAAGAAGGGAAGATGCTCACAAGTGTATAATGTTGTATTATATTTTATTACTGAAATTCATTCAAAAAAGATTGCTTATCATATGCAAAGCAATAGTGGTGAGAGAAACTGCCAAATTTTTCATAATAGGTGAAAGAAATCTCAGCACAATAAGAGCCTGGAGTAAACAAATTATGCATTGCATGGTATTATTATGAAGATATACAACATCAATTTATCAGAAACATTCTGCTGACTGAACAGAATGCACTTAACTTCCAGCATGATGCCATTGAGAAAAATGAAAATATGTGTTTAATTAAACAGGTAATACTAGGAGTTAGGGGACTGGTTTTCCTTGGCAAGACTTAAAATTACACTGTTAATGCAAAAGGATCTTTAAGGGGATCAAGATTATGAGTTTGGGTTATGAAAAGCAGCATATCACAACAGTCTTATGCCTAACTGCTGATTGCAGAAGTTGCTATTATACTTAATTTTAAACTATAAAACAATGTCTAAGAGTAAGAATTTCTTCAAAGATGTTATTGGAAGTAAGACATTTGTTAATAAGCTAGATTTAACCATTCCACAATCTATATATACTTCAAAACATGTTGTACACAATAAATACATACAATTTTATATGTCAATTAAAAAAATAAACTTTAAAAAAGTAATTATTGGGAGTGAAACTCAATAGTAGATGGATGATGGTTGAGTTGATGGAACTGATTAGAAGTCACCTGGAATAGACATCAAGAAATCCACCATATATTCTAGTTATTGATGGTTTCATGGTCAAGTATTTGAAGTTGAATAGTAATATCATCTAAAAGTAGGATGATGTAGTTGTTAATCATGATGGTATGATTAGACCATTACAGCCCCTCAGTATCTCAGTCAACAAATCATTTAAGGACCATTTTCAGAAGGAATGTGAGTCCTGGTTTTTAAGTTTTTAAGGAAGCCTTCTACTGAGAACTTCTGGATCAAAAAGTGTCAATATCAAAACTTACAGAATGGAGACAAGAGTTGAGCACACTCTAAAGAAACTATGCATTGCTGACTTTTTGATGTTCCAGGGGACATTATTTTACAGAAAAATGTGGGTGAATCTGAATTTAAGAGAGATTCAGAACAGTTTAATTTTAAATAAGTGGAGAAGTTTTAGGAAGAGTTGGCCCAGCAGAGCAGTAGTGAAAGAAGAGGATGTTCTATAAATGTTACTGGAACTAGGTATCCATATGGAAAAAGTGAAAGAAAACTCTCATTTTTAACAAACTCCAAGTTAATTACAATTAACGGCAAAAGGATAAAGACTTAAAAAGATAATATAGGAAAAAAATCACCATGACTACAGCTTAGGGAAAAAGTTTTTAAGTCATAGAAAGCACTAATCATAAAGGAAAAGATTAATTAATTCAACTTCATTAAATTTAGAGACTTCTGTTCATTGACTCAAGAAAATAGGGAAAAGACAAGCCGGAGATTAGGAGATATTTGCAGTACAGATGCTTGAGAGACTGATACACAATAGAAAAAGGCAGTTTCTCTTTCTCTGGCTTCTCTTCCTTCCTTCCTCCCACCGACACGGACTTAGGGGTTTGTTTTGTTGTTGTTTTGAGGTCTGTTTACTGGGCAACTACTGAAAGGTGAACATGAGTACATCTTTGATACTTAGGAACAGTGCTAATTTGTTATTGAATCTGTGGTGATCGATTTTCCACAAGATGTTTTTGTCTTCACATTTAAAGGAGGAACTAAGTTAGAAAAAAAGCAAAAGGAAACTGAAAAGATATCCTGGATGAAAACAGTGGTGATTCCTGGCTCATAAAAAAGGAGAAAAAATGAGTAATTGACCTCACAAGATATGGGAAAAATTGAATCTGAAAAAGAAGGTAAAAGAAGTTCAAGTAAGAAAGGAAAATGAAAAAGTGTACAACAGAGCTGAGAAATGTTGAAAGATAGTATCTGAATGATCAGCAAGGAAATACTCACACGACAATGAGAAAAACAATGACATATAATGGTAATTCTTGGGGTTTTAGAGGAACACCCGATCTTGGATGGGAAGAGTTTTCAAGTTCACATTAATAACAGAGCTTCCAAACTAGCCCTAGAGGAAACCCTTTATTTTTTTAACTTTAAATTTTTTTCCTTTATTTTTTTTTTAGCAGTTTTAGTTTTACAGAGAAATTGAGCAGAAACTATAGATAGTTCCCATACCCTCCCCCCACACACATGCAGTTTCTCCCATTATTGACGTGTTATGTTACTGTGGTACTCTTGTTATAATTATAAATAAATATTGATATATTATTATCAACTTAATTTTATATTCGGTTCCCTGCCTGTATTGTACAGTTCTGTGGGTTTTGCCAAATGCACAATGTCCTGTATTCACCATTACAGTATTATACAGAATAGTTTTGCTGCCCTAAAATCCTCCATGCTCCACTTATTCATCCCTTTCTCCCTCCCTCTCTCCCTCACCCCCTGATTTTTTTTCATCACCTCAAACTTTTTTATCACTTTTTTGTGTTGGAAACATTCAAAATCCTCTCTTTTAGCTAATTGAAACTATATAATAACTTGTTAGTTATAGTCGCCCTATAGTGCTATAGAACACTAAATCTTATTTGTCCTCTCTAGCTGTACTTTTGTATCTGTTAACCAGCCTCTCACTATCCACCCCCCTTACCCTTTCTAGCCTCTAATAACCACCTTTCTGTTCTCTAATTCTGTGTAATCAACTTTCTTAGGTTCCACATACAATGAGATGTGTTATTTCTCTTTCTGTTCCTGACTTACTATATGATGGAGTTTGGATGTGTTGTCCCCTCCAAAACTGATGTGGAAATTTGATCTCCAATGTGGCAGTGTTGGAAACTGATTGAGTCATGAGGGTGGATCCCTCATGAACGGATTAATGCTCTCCCTGGGGGAGGGGGAATTAATGAGTGAGTTCTCGTTTGATTAGTTCCCACGAGAGCTGTTACTTAAAAAGGCCCTGGCACCTTCTCTCTCTCTCTTGCTTCCTCTTGCCATGTGATCTGCTTGTACCCGCCGGCTGCCTGCCACTTTCTGCCATAAGTAGAAGTAGCCTGAGGCCCAAGCCAGATGCAGCTGTCCCAGAATTGTAAGCCAAATAAACCTCTGTTCTTCATAAATTACCCAGTCTCAGGTATTTCTGTTATAGCAACACAAAACAGGCTAAAACACTGTACTAAATATAATGTCCTTCAAGCTCATCCATGTTGCCATGAATGACAGGATTTTTTTTTTATGGCTGAATAGTATTCCAGTGTGTGTGTGTGTGTGTGTGTGTGTGTGTGTGTGTGTGTGTGTGTATACCACATTTTCTTTATCTGTTCATCTGTTGATGGACACTTAGGTTAATTCCATATCTTGGCTATTGTGAATAGTGCTGCAATAAACATGGGAGTGCAAATATCTCTTTGATATACTGATTTTCTTTCCTTTTAGATACATACCCTGTAGTGGGATTGCTGCATCATATGGTAATTCTATTTGTAGTTTTACAAAGAACTTCCAGACTGTTTTCCATAGTGGTTATACTGATTTACATTCCCACCAACAGTGTGTAAGAATTCCCCTTTCTCTGCATCCTTACCACTATTTGTTATTTTCTGTCTTTTTGATAATAGCCATTCTAACTGGAGTGGGATGATATTTCATTGTGGTTTTGATTTGCATTTCCTTGATGACTAGTGATGTTGAGTATATTTTCATATACCTGTTGGCCATATGTAGGTCTTCTTTTGAGAAATGTCTATTCAGCTCAAGTGCCCATTTTTTTAATTGAATTATTCGTTTTATTGCTATTGAGTTGAGTTCCTTGTATATTCAGGATATTAATCACTTGTTGGATGCATAGTTTGCAAATATTTTCTCCCATTCTGCAGGTTGTCTCTTCACGCTTTTGATTGTTTCCTTTGCCATGGAGAAGCTTTTTAGTTTGATATAATCCCATTTGTCTATTTTTGCTTTTGTTGGTTGTGCTTTTGGGGTGCTCTTCAAAGTGTTTCCTTCTAGTAGTTTAATGGTTTTGAATCTTACATTTAAGTCTTTAATCCATTTTGAGTTGATTTTTGTATATGATGAGAGATAAGGGTATAAGTTTCATTCTTCTGCATGTGGCTATACAGTTTTCCCAGCACCATTTATTCCCAAATGAATACTCTTGGCACCCCTATAGATAATCAGTTGGCTGTAAATACATGGCTTTATTTCTGGCTTCTCTATTCTGTTCCATTGGTCTGTGTGTCTGTTTTTTATGCAAGTGCCATACTGTGTTGGTTACTGTATCTTTGCAGTAATTTTGAAGTCAGGTAGCGTGATGCCTCCAGCTTTATTCATTTTTGCTCAAGATTGTTTTTTCAAGGTCTTTTGCTATTCAAGGTCTTTCGTGGTTCCACATGAATTTTAGGATTTGTTTTTCTATTTCTATATTTTGATAGGGATTACATTGAATCTGTAAATCACTGTTGGTAGTATGATCATTTTCACAATATTAATTTTTCCAAATTGTGAACATGGAATGCCTTTCCTTTTCATTGTGTCCTCTTCAGTTTCATTTACCAGAGGTTTATAGTTTTCCTTGTAGAGGTCTCTCCTACATTAAATTAATTTCTAGGTATTTCTTTGTAGGTGTTGTAAATGGGATTACTTTCTTGATTTCTTTTTCATCTTGCTCATTATTGGTATAGAAATGCTACTGATTTTTTATGTTGATTTTGTATCCTGCAACTTTAATGAATTTATCAGTTCTGAGAGTTTTTTGGTGGATCTTCTAGATTTTTCTATATGTGAGATCATGTCATCTGCAATCTGGGACAGTTTGGCTTCTTTTGTTCTAGTTTTGATGCCCTTTATTTCTTTCTCTTGCCTAATTACTCTGGCTAGATCTTTGAGTCCCATGTTGAATAAGAGAGAAGAGAGTAGGCATACTTGTCTTGTTCTAGAACTTAAAGGAAGAGCTTTCAGCTTTTACCCATTTAGTATGATATTAGCTGTTGGTTTGTCATATATGGCCTTTATAGTATTAAGGTACATTTCTTCTATGCCTAATTTGTTGAGAGTTTTTATTAAGAAGGGATGTTGAATTTTATCAAATGCTTTTTCTGTGTCAATTGAGATGATTATATAGTTTTTGTCCTCATTCTGTTGATACGATATATCAAGTTTATTGATTTGCATATGTTAAACCAACCTTGCATCCCTGTGATAAATGCCACTTATCATGGTGAATGATCTTTTAAATATGATGCTGGATTCGGTTTGCTAGTATTTTGTGGAGAATTTTTGCATCAACATTCATCGGGAGATATTGGCCTATACTTTTCTTTTTTTGTTGTGTCCTTGCCTGGTTTTGGTATCAAGGTAATGCCAGCCTCATAGAATGAATTTGGTAGTATTCCTTCCTCTACAATTTTTTGGAAGTGTTTAAGAAGAATTGGTATTATTGTTCTTTAAATGTTTGGTAGAATTCAGCAGTGAAGCCATCTGGTCTGGGCTTTTCTTTAATGGGAAAAAAAGAGGCTTGAGGGCTGTAGAATATTGAAGAACAGGAATCCAGATATATGGTGTTTATTTAGCATTACAAATGGAAGTATTAATTAATGTGCATCATCTAATAATATTGTGGCAGCAGCCAAAGTCATAAAAATGTTTACAGTCAATAACCTAATTTCTTCCCTAGGAACACCCTTTGGTTTACCAATCTGTATAACCTACTTTTGATTGTTAATTTTCCACTTTGTGAATTATTATTTTAATTTTATTACTATAGACCTTTTGGCCATTTCATGAATATTAGTACCACTTTCAGAGAGAGGGTCAGAAGGGACTAAATATGTACATTTGTCTACTGTGCTTCCTGTTAATCCTACTTTGGAAAAAGTCTGGTAACAAAGAAGTTTAACACTATTGACTAGAATGATGGTACTGTTCAAATCAGTCCTGTTAATCAAGGTTGGCAAACTCAGACACCTATAGAGGTCTTGCAGGTAAGGTGAATGAGTACTTGGGACACTCATTGGTGGGCACCACGGCAACCATGAGCAGTAATGCTCCCCTTGAAAGGGATTCCAGTATTTTAATTTACACATGTACCCAATGGCAGAATTAGGTCCACAGGGTGCCAATTTACAATATCTGCACCATTAACCTGATAATAAAAGATGTATATGCTTAGATGTCATAAAAATATTATGAAATGTGTGGTATTATGGTAAAAATATTATGAAATGTATTTCCCTCTAGTATAGTGACATAGTTATAAGCTAGTCAATATAAACAGCACCAAATAGGGATCGAAACAAATGCTTTAAGCATACAATGAAGCACAAAGTTAACAAGTGAACAACAGCTGGGACCACCGTGGTTTGTGATCATTTATATAGAAGTAACTCTTCTGTCTAAAACCTGCCCTAAGTCTTAAGTAAACTGACCCTCCTGAGTGCGTGTGTTCTGAGTCTTTCCCAAATAGGTGCTCAAAAACAATTTTTAATTATTAAAAGTGATCTTTGAGGACAAAGAGCAATATGCTCTTTTTAGGGGTCTATGTTCACAACACGAGTTTCTGTAGCTTTAAAACAGAATACATTGTTGTAACAAATCCAAAATAATTTTACATATTTTTTGGGAGATTATTGTTCCTCGAGTAGTGCTGCTTCCTTATGATGCATGTATTTAAACTTTTAAGTTAATTGTTCTTGCTCACTTTTTTCCAGGGAAAATTTCATGGAAATCCAATGCATGTAGCTGTGGTTATTTCTAATTGTTTAAGGGAAGAGCGGAGAATATTGGCTGCAGCCAACATGCCTGTCCAGGTAATATTTCATGAACTTGTGATCTTGTTATCACCTTGAGCTCAGTTTTTCTGAAACTGAAATTCTTTTGTTCTTCCAAACCAGCTTCTTCTCCCTGAGTTAGGGGTGCCACCATCCTTCTAGTCACTTTCAGTCAAGGTCTTGGGATCATCTTTGAGTAGTTCCTTTTCTCTGCCTCCATATTGAGATTATTACCAAGTCTTATTCCAGAATTTATTCTAGAATCTTGTCTATACATTCTTTATTTCCACTGGTCCACATTCTGATCTGAGGTCTTACAATACTAATCTAGAAATATAGTAGGCACCATCTAGCTGTATTCCTAGCTACTATCAGACTCTGTTTCCTGCAGTACATTTATCTGCACAGACTGACCTGGCTCAGAACCCTTCCTATCCTACCTCACAAGTCTAAACTAGTCCACAAGCAGGAACTTTGTCTTACAGAAATTCCACACATACTTACTTATTGATTGCTTGACTGTACTTCGCCCTGACATATTTGAAATCACAGTTTATCCCACTGTCCCGAATGACTTCAAAGCTCCCATCAAAGACAAA
>NW_007751575.1:7154-9257 GCF_000696425.1 Galeopterus variegatus | reverse complement strand
CCAGTGCTGTGTCCCCCGTCCTCCCACTGCTTTGGCTGAGGGCTGAGGAGGCCGCATTTGGCGTGGGGGCCTCAGAGTTGGCAGCTCACAGCCGGGCCCTGGTATTCCCACCTGCCCATGAACGCTTACAGAACGTCAGTGCAAATCAGACAAGATCACTCTGGTCACGGTGGAAAGGACCCCAGGGCACGCCATGGTCCTGTTTGAACAGAGAGGCAAGGACACTGTCCACCACCAAACTCAGCTTTCCGTTTTCCAGTTCACGCCAGTGACAAGTGACTGCCATTTCTTTACTAATGGCAGCTCTTGCCTGCTCCGTTCCTTCCACCTCCTGGATAAAGATTATTAAGATCCCCATTCAGGGCTGGCCCGGTGGCGCACTGGAGAGTGCGCTGCCTGGGAGTGCGGCGGCGCTCCCGCCGAGGGTTCGGATCCCGTGTGGAGACCAGTTCCCACTCACTGGTTGAGCGCGGTGCGGGCACAACACTGAGGGTTGCGATCCCGTTACCGGTCAGTAAAAAAAGACAAAAAGGAAAAAAAAAAAAAAAAGATCCCCATTCAGCAAACTGCCCGCACTTCCTGACAGCATCAAATGCAGAACAAGCCCTCGCTTCCTTAAACTTTTCCCCCAATCACCAGCACGAGTCCAAACCTTGTAACAAGCCCCTCCTGACTCCCCCTTCCTGAGATGTCAGGGTTTCCCCTTTGCTGCAGCTAAGAATCCCGATTCTGTCCACCTGTAAGGACATTCCCAGTGGTCTTTGGCTGGTGGGCTTTCACAGGTGCATGCCTCACCCCCAGGCCCATGACCCATTGGGGTTGGCATCTGGGGCCTCTGCCACTGGGTGTGGCCTGTCACCTCCTACAACAAACTCTTAGCTCTTCAAGCAGCATAGGAAGCTAGGTGGTGGTGGGAGGAGGTCACGCCTGTAGGGGACAGGGATCCCAGCTCAGCAGTCTTTGGAAACCTCTGATGTAGGTGTCAGTGTAGGCAGGGGCCTTTCCCATCCACGCAGGTGCCCACCTCCCGTGGAGGAGCGTCTTGGGGAAGCTGGAGCCATGCGCCACAGGAGTCAGTGAGCTCTACTCAGATAAAGACGTTCTGCCTCCAGCGCTGACTGCTCAGCACATTTTCCTGAGCACTAAAATCACTGAAAAAGAAAAATAGAAATCCCACAGGGGCTGCACCATTCCGCCGCAGCAAAGCTATTGTGCTTTCAAGTCTCAGTTCTGAGCTGTCTGACAAGTTGGAAGCCACCCGCCTCATGCGTCCTGGTTAAGGCAGTTAGTTGCAGTTAGAGCTGCGCTTGGGTAAGGATCAATCGCCCTTTCTGACAGTTTCTTCCAAATTAAAAGAGGCAGAAAAGGGGAGAAAATGGAGGCGCATCCCAGAGCTTAAACGCTTTATGGAGAGGGCCTTTGCTGACGATAGCTCTGTTTTATCAAACAGGGGCGCTCAAAGCATACTTGTGAACCCGTTTACCCTTCAGGGCTCTGGGACAGGACTAACTCTGGTCTTATAAATGAGTAGAACAGGAAGTTTTTAGTAATGTTTTGGGGGTAGCAACAACACTGAATTGGTCCTGCTGGAACACTAACTCGATGAGGAACTTAATCTCTGTGGGCCTCAGTTTCTTTATCTATAAAATGGGTGTTAATGAGCTGAATTGCATACCCCTCCTCTAAGTTCATGTGGCAGTCCTAACCCCCAGTACTTCACAATGTGACTATATTTGGTGATAGTTCCTTTAAAGAGATAATTAAGTTAAAATGAGGTTGTGAGGGTGGACCCCGACCCAATGTGACTCGTGTTTCCTGCAAGATAACACCAAGGTCAAGGGTGTTATCAACAAAAAAGATCCCCTTACTGGCCAGCCGCCAAAAAAATAGCAGAAATTCGGATTGAGATGTTGAGGGAAGACCATGTGCACACACGGGGTGAAGACGCCCATCTATGAGCAAAGGAGAAAGGCCTCAGAAGAGACAACCCTGCTGACACCCTGCTCCTGGACTTGTTGACTGCAGAATTGTGAGAAAATAAATTTCTGTTGTTGAAGCCAACTAGTTTATGGTCCTTTGTCCTGGCAGCCTGAGCTAATACAC
>NW_007751575.1:0-5962 GCF_000696425.1 Galeopterus variegatus | reverse complement strand
AAAAGGATGTGACTTTTACCTCGGATGGGACTTTTCCTCCCCCACCAGGACATGTCAGTTAGAGGGGTTCCCTTGCCTATGTGAGGCTGGGAGGGCTTTTCCTGCCCCGAGCCTGGCAGGAACTACCGTGCCCCTCCCCATCACCACCAGTAATAAGCTGCTGGTAGGAGATTTACTTATTACTTCATCTTGTATTTAAGGTAGAACATTCTAACAGTGCCAAAGAGGATATAGCCCAAAGCAAGGCTGCGCCTGCTCCTAACCCTGTCTCTGGCCACCAGCCCTCTCACCAGAAGCTTCCAGAAAGAGTCTGCCTCCTCTCTCTCTCTCTCTCTCTTTTTTTATAAACACACATCATGGCAGGACAGGGTTTTGCAGCCTGCCTTTTACTTAACAATATACGAGTGTCTTGGTGCTAGTTCCTCATCCGTAAGTAACAAGCTTCCTTCTTTCCTTACAGCTGCAGAGGATGCCCCTGTGTTACTTGGCCATATCAGACAATAAGATTGTTTCCAATCTTTCACTTCTAGACTGGAATTTTAAAGAAACCCTCGTGCCCCTAACTTCGGGGTTCCTATTTGAAAGCTTGAGTCCGTCTGGTCCTGTATTCAGGGCTCACTGCCCAGACACTTGTTCAGCCCCTCCTGTGCACCATGGTGTACCACTCTGTCCCAGGCTCTGGAAAATGGAGAGGTGATGGGGACAGAGCAGTGACCCCACAAGAGCTTGGCCTTCGGTGGGGAAGGCTGCCCCCCACACAGACTCTCAGCCTTGGTCCATGCAGGGCACTGGCCCGAAGGGCTATCTTCTGGTATGTTCTCTGGGACCCACATTCAGTCTCCACCTCCTGGGACACCCTCTCTGAGAACTAGTCGATACTCTGCTCTTTCTGGAAACTCCCACAGCATGTGTAGGATGAACATTCATGTATGTAAACAATTGTTTATGTTACCACTCACTTCATGGGTGTATCTCCAAGTTCATTCAGTTCCACGAACTTTAACTGGGCACTGATTAAGCTCCAGGCAATTTATAGACATCATTGCATTTAATACCCATGGGCCAACCCTCAGGCAGGTCTTCTATCTTCATCTTTATTATGAAAATTTGAAACATATGTAAAAAGAGAGAATGGTATAACGGGCCCCCATATACCTATCACCCAGCTTCAGTGATTACAAATGCAGGGGCTGGCCAGTGGCTCCCTGGGGAGAGTGTGGTGCTGATAATACCAAGGTCCAGGGTTTGGAGCCCTGTCCTGGCCAGCCGCCAAAAAAACCCAAACAGTAAAAGCAATAATGATTACAAATGTGTGGCCACATATTCCCACTCTGCCTCAGATTATTTCCAACAAATCCCAGATACATTATTTCTTCTAATATTTCAGTATGTATTGCTAAATTACAGGGACGCTTTAAAAAAACACATACCTTCATAACCATGATCACATTTAAGAATTTATAATAATCCCTCAACTTAATCGGATATCCAATTGGTGTTCATCTTTCCTCAATCATCTAATGTATTTTTTAACAGTTTAAATAGTGACCCAAACGGAGTCCATTTCAATGGGCTGGTATGTCAATTTGGTCTCTATTAATTTGTAGGTTTCTCCCTCCGTCTCCCTTCTTTCCCTTGCTATTTTTATTTGTTGAAAAAATTGGGTTATGGGTCCTATAGTTTCCCAGAGTCTGGATTTTGCTGATTTCATCCCTGCGGTGTCAATTAACAGGTTCATCTGATTCTTGCATGTTCTGTAAAGTAGTAGTTTCATCTCGAGGCTTAATCACATTCAGCTTCCATTTTTTTTTTTTTGGCAAGACTCCTTCATGGGTGGTGGCGTGTTCTCCACTGGGAGGTACGTGATGTTTGCTGGTCTCTTTTTGTGATGTTAGTAGCCATTTGATGATCCTTATAGCCTAGAGCCAAGATTTTATTATGGTTGCAAAGTGGAGATATTCTAGTTCTATTTTAATAATTAATATTACTATAGATATAAAAAAAATTAATAAAACTATATTACTCTTTTTTGCTTGTTAGCTGGAATACTTCTATAAAAAGATAATTCCTCTCTTCAATTATTTCTATTTCTCACCTACAGGTCTTACAGAAAAGGCAGGAAAAATGCACGATTCTGCTCTCTTTATTTACCAGTCATTAAAATAATGACTTGGTTGCCCAGCAGACTCCAAAGGTGATTAATTAGTGGGGTTTTTAAAAATTACACTGAACTCATGGATTTAAACATGTTGATGTGTTTCAATCCATTACAGTTAATATCCTTACTAATACCTGACCATCTTTGGTTAGTGGGAGCTTATTCAATTGGCTCCTGAAGCATGTTGGTGGTATGCTGGTGAGCATCACTGCCTCCCAAATTGGCTCCCGAGTCCTTGGACATGACTCTTATAGCTTCCTTGATTCCTGGTATGATATTTCAGACTCATCTTGTACATTTTCTGTTCCCAAACCTGGATTTGCCATTTCTCCAAGGAGCCTTTTTAGTGAAAGATGGCTGTTAGAGACCGAAATCTGAGGCTAGAAATGCTCATTGTCACTGGGTTGGCCATTGCTTCTAGATCTTTTCAGTGGCCAGGGTTGGAAATAGGTATATATTTATTTTTATGATCACATACATCATGAGTTTATACTGGTAATTCCAATTTAAATTCAGGACTAAAGAAGTGTCACTAAATTTCATTAGTCTTTCAGCTGTATCACCTTTCACCCTTACTATATGTCTCGACATTTATTTTTATGATCACATACATCATGAGTTTATACTGGTAATTCCAATTTAAATTCAGGAGTAAAGAAGTGTCACTAAATTTCATTAGTTTTTCAGCTGTATCACCTTTCACCCTTACTATGTGTCTCAGTTGTTGATGACACAAGTATATAATCACCCTTTTACTTTATCCCACAGTGTACACACACACACACACACACACCAGTGCCAGAACAACAACACAGCACTACCACCACCAATACGATTACTGAAAACTTAAAGATATTTTTTTGCAGTTCTCTTTTGCACCTCCACAAGGAATGTCCAGTCAGATTAATCTATTTTAAAAATCACTTGGAATGGTTTTTCTCTGCATTATTATGCCATCAACTTGATACATCGTTGAATTCATTTCTTTCCTTTTATTTTTGACTTTTAGAATTTTTTTAAGATTGAATTTTGTTTTATAATTCAGTAAAATATTTTCATGATTCCCAATTCATCTCCACAGAACAGGATAAATTAAAAGAACTCTAGTGTCCATTCCTTTCCCTCTACCTGTCCCCTCCCTGCTCCATAAGTGATCATTTACAAACATTTGTTTTTTTCCTTTTTTTCTGTGTATGTAAATATGTATGCACTTACATATGTTCAGATCCCTTCTCCTTCCTTAGATAAATGGTAGAATGAAATACACACTTTCTCCACCTCGCCTTTTGACTCAGTAATACATCCTGGAGATCATCACCCCATAATAGTTATAGAGCTAGTCCTCATTCCTTTTGTGGACGTATCATAGTTTATTTAACTAGTCCCCAATGGATAGGTATTTGGATTATTTCCATTCTTTTGGTATTACAGATAGGATTGAAAGAAATGGCCTTGTACATACGCCTTGGGAGCTTATTCAATTGGCTCCTGAAGCATGTTGGTGGTATGCTGGTGAGCATCACTGCCTCCCAAATTGGCTCCCGAGTCCTTGGACATGACTCTTATAGCTTCCTTGATTCCTGGTATGATATTTCAGACTCATCTTGTACATTTTCTGTTCCCAAACCTGGATTTGCCATTTCTCCAAGGAGCCTTTTTAGTGAAAGATGGCTGTTAGAGACCAAAATCTGAGGCTAGAAATGCTCATTGTCACTGGGTTGGCCATTGCTTCTAGATCTTTTCAGTGGCCAGGGTTGGAAATAGGTATATATTTATTTTTATGATCACATACATCATGAGTTTATACTGGTAATTCCAATTTAAATTCAGGACTAAAGAAGTGTCACTAAATTTCATTAGTCTTTCAGCTGTATCACCTTTCACCCTTACTATATGTCTCGACTGTTGATGACACAAGTATATAATCACCCTTTTACTTTATCCCACAGTGTACACACACACACACACACACACCAGTGCCAGAACAACAACACAGCACTACCACCACCAATACGATTACTGAAAACTTAAAGATATTTTTTTGCAGTTCTCTTTTGCACCTCCACAAGGAATGTCCAGTCAGATTAATCTATTTTAAAAATCACTTGGAATGGTTTTTCTCTGCATTATTATGCCATCAACTTGATACATCGTTGAATTCATTTCTTTCCTTTTATTTTTGACTTTTAGAATTTTTTTAAGATTGAATTTTGTTTTATAATTCAGTAAAATATTTTCATGATTCCCAATTCATCTCCACAGAACAGGATAAATTAAAAGAACTCTAGTGTCCATTCCTTTCCCTCTACCTGTCCCCTCCCTGCTCCATAAGTGATCATTTACAAACATTTGTTTTTTTCCTTTTTTTCTGTGTATGTAAATATGTATGCACTTACATATGTTCAGATCCCTTCTCCTTCCTTAGATAAATGGTAGAATGAAATACACACTTTCTCCACCTCGCCTTTTGACTCAGTAATACATCCTGGAGATCATCACCCCATAATAGTTATAGAGCTAGTCCTCATTCCTTTTGTGGACGTATCATAGTTTATTTAACTAGTCCCCAATGGATAGGTATTTGGATTATTTCCATTCTTTTGGTATTACAGATAGGATTGAAAGAAATGGCCTTGTACATACGCCTTGTTCATATTTTTGCCTGTGAGTCATTGGGAGAGATTCCTAGAAACAGGATTACTGGGTCATATTACATATACATAAATGCCTGTATCATCCATCTAAATATTGCCAAATTCTTCCCCATAGAAGTCACAACACTGTATCAGCCCTGTATGAACTTGCCTGTTTTCCCAGAGCTTCACCAACAAATAGAGTGACACCCTTTTAGAGTTTGGCCATCCGATAGGTGAAAGTGGTATCAGAGAGGTTTTACATTGTCTCTTATCGTGGCTGCAGCTGAGCATCTAAGCATAAATACTGGTACGAGCCATTTTCGTCTATTTTTATGTCAACTCTCAGTTCATATCCCAAGCCTACTTAAAAATAAGAGAGTGTTGTTGGCTTTTTTTTTTAACCTCAAATTTTAAGTGCTGTTTATAGAATAAGGATATTAACCCTTTGTATTCTAAGTCCCCTCTTCCTCAACGTGGACCTCACATCTTAAGAGATCTTAAGAGATTTAAGAGTGGCTGACTATGGTGTATGGGAAGGGTATCAAAACAGGCCCTGAGTGACAGGCCCCCGTCTCTACCTTATTTTCTTTATCGATTCTCCTTCTTAGACACATTCTACTTAGCAAAACAATAGTCCCCGGGAAATCAGAAACCACCCTCCTCAGACAGCAGTTTAGTGGCACCTGTACTACAGGACCAGAGCACTTGGGAGCAGCCTGGTGGCTCCTTGTCATCCTCTGTCCTATGAAATATTTCTTCCAATCTTATTGGACATCTGTCCCCCTAAGAGGAATTGTCCTGAACTTATTTTTCTCTGTGTAGTTACATTCTAAACATACTGTAGTGTCCCTTACAGCTTGGCTGACAGAGTAACTGCCCCACTGGCCTGCTCTCACCAAGCAAACTGCATTTATTAAGAAATGGACCTGGTGGTTTTGTCTTGGGAAAATGTATTCAGGCTTTTGCAGATACTAAAGTAGCTCATGTTCTGCCCCCCCTCACCTACTTTCAGGGACACCAGGTTAATCACAAGTAATGACCCTGTTGCCTTTCTTTTTACTCAGTGGGAAAGGATTAATTTTTGTTTCTTTCTTTTTCTTCTTCTTCTTTTTTTTAAACCTTCTAGGACAACAGATTCTGTAGGAGAGAGACCTGGCCCCAATCTGGC
>NW_007751574.1:8783-9257 GCF_000696425.1 Galeopterus variegatus | reverse complement strand
ATGTGGTTCTTCTTCCTACCTGGTCTTAAACACATTGCATTTTATTTAGGGTAGACAGAACATATCACATAAAATAAAGCTATCTTTTTTTTTTTTTAACTTTGAATATGATGTCTTCTGATTTTGAGTGGACAGGGGAGTTGCCTGACCCAGCCATCAGAAAGTCTTAATAATTTTTGACAGAATGCGGAGATGCTTCAGGGGTTCTACAAGAAAAGTGTTCCTTACAAACCGCAACAATTTACAGGGTCAGAGTTGTCTGTTCATTACTCTTATTCATTTTGGGTTCCAAGGAAGATTTTATTTGAAAAAATATTATTGCAAAAAAGATTGAAAACCCTTGAAAATCACAGTTCAGTGGTTCCAATGAATCACTTTCAGCTCCTAAATTTTTTTCTGACTATAAGTTAAAAGCAAATGTTTACATTAAAATAATTTGGGAAATATGACAAATTATACGAAAAAAACAACAAG
>NW_007751574.1:1831-3277 GCF_000696425.1 Galeopterus variegatus | reverse complement strand
TGCACAGGAGGCCAAAATACTTAGAAAATTCACTTAGGAATATTCATTTAAAATAAAGTATAATTTACGTGTTTGTAAATTTTGAACAGGTTTAGCAGTATTGAAACAAACAATTCTGCTTTAAAACCACAAATGCATATTTTAATAAGGCCTAAAAACAAATGATTATAAACCCAGAGGATTTTCTTTGAAGGATAAAATTGGGATGAATCCCAGACAGGGCCATTTTTATTTTTTATGTAAATAGCTTTATATAATCAGAAGTATCAAATGGCATCTTACAGGATATAAATAATTACTTAGAAAAATTTAATTATATATACTTTCATATAACTGAATATGGTGACATTGGCATTCTGAGAATTTGGGTGTTTTCAGTGTGTTTTAATTGATACCTCTGTATTATATTTTATCCTCAAAATAAATAGCCCCAATTAGTTTATATTTTTGCTATTTATACTGTGTTCAGTGAATCTGTTTAATATGATTTTTATGATTATTTTCAGAGTCAAAGTGTTTTGTACTTCATAGGAATTCTTCCAGAAGGTGAACAGAGCAGGGGTATTCTCTGTTCAGAGATGTAGATCTAATGGTGAACAAAATACCTGGCATATAGTAGCACTTGAATAAATATTTATTTCCTTCCTGAAGACAAATTTTTCCTGGTGTATCAGGGTGAATTATCAGACTGATTTTACAAATAAGAGGGAAAATATTTAAACTACAGGGTAAGGATGCCTAAATAACCATTTGAAAATTCTTCCTTTTCTTAAGGCTCTGTAACTTTGGGATAATAAATTCATGTGTTTATCAGTTTATAATATTTTAAAGATTAGATTTTGCAATGGTATATGCTCTGTGCAAATGCAATTATGCTTAACAAAATTTTCAGACATAAATTAGTAAAAATGGAATATACAATGAGATAAAATTTCTCTCCAAATTTTAAGCTTAAGTATATATATATATATCTAAATAAGGCAACAGATATCAAAAAAAAGAAAAAAAAAATGATGGCCCAAGGAGGAACACTAATTATTTGTTTAATACTTGAGATAATTTTTAATCCTGAAAAATAAAATATTGTTTTTAACTCTTGAATAAAATTAATTAATAGACATGAACTGAAAACAATACTCCATATTGTGGGAAATGGGCTAGAAGTAGTGTGATAGAATTAATCCAATCTGCTTCTCCCTTGTAGAACTAGTAGTTTATATTAAAAATGCCTAATTCCAGCATAGGGAAGTTTTTTCTCTGTTTTGAAACTTTTCTCTCTAAAATACAATCTAAGGAATCCTAAAAACAGTAATTTGGCAGGTGGATTTTATTTCCACTGCATGTAATTATAGTTACATACCATCACCAGGTTTCTTATGGCTGATGATTCTGACATTTGTATCTGTAGCCTAGAATTCTGCTTTGTACTCCAGATTCTCCATCCCC
>NW_007751574.1:0-676 GCF_000696425.1 Galeopterus variegatus | reverse complement strand
GATTCTGACATTTGTATCTGTAGCCTAGAATTCTGCTTTGTACTCCAGATTCTCCATCCCCACCTTCTAAGCATCTCCATTTGGAAGTCTAATAGGAAGCTCAAACTTAATTTCAAAGCTCACCTTGGGCTTTTCTTCATTAAACCTTCTCTTTCTGAGAGTATCTTCTTTCTCCTCATGAGTGGAAACTCAGTCATTCTTGATTTCTCTCACATTTTAATTTAGTCCATAAGAAAGTACTTCAAAAGTACATCCTGAATCCTAACATTTTTCATCACAACCACTTGCCCAAACCACTGTCAGGGACTATTGCACTACTGTGATTATAGATATATAAAATATATTAACAGGTAACATTAGTACCAATCTGTCTTCCTTGCTTTCTTTCACGTGGCCCCCACCCCGACCTCATTTTCTCCATGCACCAACCTGAGCAATGATTGATAAAGGCACATGAGTTGTGCAAGCCCTTGGTTCACAGCCTGCCAGTGGGTTCCAGTCATTGCTCTCAATATTATCACCTACCACATATGTACTATGGGCTTTGAGGCATTGACTTTGTCTCCCACTATTTCTCCCCTCTGCTTCACTGATGCCAGTCGATACAGAGTTGCTCAAACACATCAAACAAATCCCACACTAGGCATTTTGTACTTGATCTCTTAACCTTCACACT